>NW_004949110.1:8404034-8430976 GCF_000317375.1 Microtus ochrogaster
TTCAATGGAAGAATGGATGAAGAAAGTATGGAATATATACATATTAGAGTACTACTCAGCAGTAAAAAACAAGGACTTCTTGAATTTTGCATACAAATGGTTGGAAATAAAAATTATTTTTTATGTGTGAATATTTTGCCTAAAATTTTTATCAAAACTTCCCCCGAGCCCAAGATACAAGCTAGCTGCCTCTGGGTAAGAGGTCTCAGCTGACCATGGCTGGAGGGGTGGCTCTGAATCCTCACCTCTCAGGCCTTTTCACACAAGCAGCCACTCAGGGGACTTGTGGCTCTTGATGGTTCTCATCCTTACAGGTCAGAGGTTCTCCCAGGGCCGAGGTCCTCATATTCAGTGTCCCCGGTGCTGCTGGCCCTGAAGTCTACTGGCTGCTGGCTTTTGCCTGGCAGCGTTGCAAACAGCTGTTCAGTATTGATTGGCTATAAATCCTTACCAGTCAACTATGAAGAACTCAGGAACTGAGTAGAGGGCGGTAGGACAAAATTCCCTCTTATCCCAGCGTGCTTTCTGCTGCTATCATAAAACACCATGGCCAAACACCACCTAGGAAGGAAAGAATGTATCTGGTTACAGACGATAGTAACACATCATTGGAGGAAGCCAAGGCAGGAACTCAAGGCAGGAAGGAACCTGGAGGGCACCAGATCTCATTACAGATGGTTGTGAGCCACCATGTGGTTGCTGGGAATTGAACTCAGGACCTTTGGAAGAGCAGGCAGTGCTCTTAACTTCTGAGCCATCTCTTCAGCCCCCCCCCCAGTTGACTTTCTTATACACCCCAGGACCACTCCCTAGGGATGGTACCACCCACAGTAGACTGGATCCTTCCACTGCAATCACCAGTCAAGAAAATTCCCCCACAGACTTGCTTACAGGGCAACCTGAGAGAGGCTCCCTCTTCCCAGATACAGTTAGGTTTGTGTCAAGTTGACAAAACCCAGCTAGCACACCTCCCATTCCAGGTTCTGGCTTTTCAGATTCACAATCTTGCCTGGCAGGAAATACTATGCTCATCTTGTAAAGGGAAAGACCTAGGTTCAAACAGGGTGAGCAGGTGCCCCTCTTTGCTTGCTAATTCCATATAATTTAAATGTGTTCACCAAAGGTTAGCATGTTGGGGGGCACAGTCCTTAATGTGGTGATATTGAAAGATGAACGCTTCGATGTGGGGTCTAGTGGTAGAACCTTAGGCCAATTGGGAGTTAGTCTCAGAAAGCACTATAGGACCCCAGTATTCTCCTCCCCACCACTTTCTGTCCATCTGTCTTCTTGATTAGCAACCTCTTCCTTCCACAAATGGCCCCACAACAACCATTCACCTTAAGCTGACACGGCAAAAGGGATCCCTCAAAATCTGCACTGTGCTATTAGAAGTCGCAGCCCTTTGGACTGCGATCTAAACAAACCTCTTTATAAAACTAAGCTGCCTCTGGTGTTTTATTATAGTCATGCAAACTGACAAATACATCGCCCAGCACTATCTCTCCTACTTCCTGGGTGAGGCAGGATCCAGCAGAAGAATTGGGAAATTAACTAGAGAAATTGGACGCCGCTGCTGTTTTGTGTGCTCCAATAGAAGAAAATAAATGCGCCTGGCCATCCACTGGCCACAGATAAACAAGATCCCACCTGTACTTCTGACACACACTACCGAGCATATAGCACTTACACAGTAAACAGCGGCTCAAACAAAAAGACTATGTTTGTTGTAATTTGGAAAAAGCAGCGTGAGAGAGAAAAACAGCATGAGACAGAGTTCACAGGGAGGGGTTTTATTAGGGGAGAGGGAACGTAAAAGGAGGGAAGGGGAAGGGAGAGGCTGGCCTCTGGGGACAGAAGTGACAGAAGAAAAGAGAAGAGAGACAGAGAGGGAGGGAGAGAGAAGGACAGAGAGAGAGAAGAGAGAGAGAGAGAGAGAGACAGAGACAGAGACAGAGACAGAGACAGAGACAGAGAGAGGGGTGGGTGGTAGGTAAGGTCCCTTTAGAAAAGAATGTAATGAATGTGTACAGATAGTACTTTTAGAGGCTGCAGCTGAGGACATATCCTGACAGGACCCCAAGGGCAGGCCAGTACAGATGCCTGAATACTAACAATGCTATCACTTTTTTTTTTTTTTTAAAAAAAAGAATTGTTTTACTCTATTGTAGTATTTCTTAGGCAGGGATAAATTTGTCCCCAGAAGACAGTTAGCAATGTCATTTTTTATTGTCATCACTGGGGGTGAAGCGGTATTTGGTAGAGGCTGGGATGCCACTCAACACCCTACAGTACACAGGACTGCCCCCACAAAGTAAGAATTACAAGGCCCCAAATTTCAAACACAGAAGATAAGCAATTGAGCTCGTGGGGACATTTCCTGGCATATTTGCCCTCCTGGTGTTATTTTTAGTGGGTGCGTAGTGCTTGACCATGTGGCCGATGGCTTCCTGGAATACGCTGGAAAAGGGACTTCTCTGTACCTGAGTTTAGGACTCCTCTTCCTCGCTTCACCTTAAGAGATTCAGGACAGCGGTGATGGCCTAGGAGGTTTCCTTTAGGGTATGTAATACCATTGTTTGGTTCACTTCACAGGCCCCTGGGACTCACTGGTTCTTGAGCGAGCATGAGGGTTGCAGTAATTTAATCACTATTTCAAATCATTGTGCTCTGTGAGTTCTTTCTCTCCTTTGTCATGGGCCCGGAGGCCCCTCTTGGCTCTGTTGTGAGCTTTGGGTGGATGCTAATATCCTTCTAGCTAATTGGAACTCCAGAAGCTGTGTAACACAAATCCAACAGATAAGAGCTATTTCAAATCCTTCAGGATTAAGGAACAATGACCTTGTCAGAAACATCAGGAGAATTAGAGACTGAATGTGGTTTTCCTATCCAGCGTGAGGCTCTGGGAGACTGAAGAGACCAGCAAGCAGCTGTGCTTTCTCTGTAACAAGAGGCCACTGGCTCTTCCTTTGTGTGGCCGCGGGAGTCATTGGTTTTTGAGTGTCAGCTGCACCTCACTAACGTCTTCTCTTTGTTAGGTGAGGGCTCTGTGTTGAGAATGGGTTACCCCTGGCTATGAGGGTAAGATGGCCAACCAGACCTTCAGACCTGAAACCAGGGTGGGGGCGTGACAGAACATGACACTCCTTCCGTGTGGGAAGACAGAGAAGGGACTTGCTGAGATCACTTAGTGATGTCTTGGCTTTGAGGAAGTTGGAATTCAGATTCAGATTCTCCTAACTTCCTTTCTGAAGAAGAAAGCCACCTCACCGAAGACCATTCTGTCTTTCTGTGGTCTTATTTTTAGACAGGAAGAAATAACAAAGCACAGCATTGTGTTGGGGATTCTGGATGGGAATCTTCCATGTAATTGTGTCGGGAATACTAGAGGGACCCTATTCCATGACATTGTATCAGGGATACTGGAGGGGGGCATTTTCTATGTCACACTGTATTGGGGATACTAGAGAGGCCATCTTCCATGGCACTATATCAGGGATACTAGAGAGGCCATCTTCCATGGCACTATATCAGGGATACTGGAGGGGCCATCTTCCATGGCACTGTATTGGGGATACTAGGAAGACCATCTCCACTTAGAAAACTTTCACTCTTCACTGTACTTTTATGCTTGGTACCTTATATGACAAGAGAATCAGGAAGCAAAGATGAGCTTCCACTAAAGGCTAAGAAAACCATGGGCTGAGGCCCCAGGAGGAAATCCCCTACTCAAGTTTAGGGAACTTTTGAAAAGGGAAACAAAAGGATCCTCGGGAAGGAGGCAAAATTCAGGCTGACCCAGATGCCAGTTCCAACTCTGGCCAGTCAATGGGCATCTCAGCTGCTGGTCCCAATGGCACCTGGGCAGGGAGCCTCCTCAAAGGGCAAAGAAGAAAAATGGATATTCTTGGATATGGCTCTTCTACTAGAATGTGAAGAACTTAGAGGAAAAGGGCGAGTCCTTACTGGACTCCAGGAGCAAAAGTTAAACCCCACCAGTCAGAGACTCCTGCTTCTCAGCTCTATAGCCAGCCTCTTGACTGTTCTGTTTGTAACCCGAACTTCACACTAATCCTCAAAAAGGAAATGGCTTCATATGATGACCTCTCAGAGGCCCTTGCCCTCTCTGGGCTTCCATGAAAGGCCTGCCCTGACCCACATCACCTGGCTTCAGTGGCTCTCCTTATCCCTGGAGGAAGAGTGCACAGCATCTTTATTCCTGTGTCCTTCATGACTCTAAAGACAAAACCATGCAGATGATTCTGCCCAGTGTGGCTACCCCCCATGAACCACATTTCCAGCAGACTTACTTGATTTTTGGTTTCTAGGAGTAGAAAATTCCTTAGGCCTTTTCCTTCGCCAGGTTGGGAACTTAGCTGAGTGTCCCTGACTGAGGACACCCTTCCCTTTATTTCAGTGTGAATCAGACTTCTTCTGACACAAGCACAAGCCTTGGCTCCAACTTTAAATTTTTTGGTCTTTTATTCTTCAAACTGTATGTTTTGTGGGGTGTTATTGGTTTTTGTTTGTTTGCTTTGCCCCATTTGCTCTTTTCATGTTAAGCCAGTATAAGAATCTTAACAAAAAGCCACATGACAGAGTCAATATCAGGCTGTCTTGAAATCTCCTCCACCAAAGAGATTAGCTCATTGCTTCTGAATTTAGCCTCAGGCAAATTCTTAGGACAAGGACAGAAAGCAGCCACACTCTTCGCCAAAATATCACAAGGATATTTAGCTAATCTTGTTCCCTCCCCGAAACCTCTGGAGCAGAGCTTTCCAGTCCACCCTGCTCCCAGGACTACCGTCTCACAAGCTCCTTCTAGGATGCACGCTAAGTTCTGTTCTCAGCATCCAGCTGCTTTCCTAGCTGTGCTGGTTTGAATGGGGAATGCCCCCATAGGCTCATATGTTTGAATACTTGGTCCCCGGTTGGTGGTGCTGTTTGAGAATGATTAGAAAGTACACAGAGCTGTTCTGTGTAACTGACAGCATGAATGCTCCATGGTATGGCTAAGGGGATGGATTTTACTGTGGAAACGGGAGAGAAAACAGGCTGAGGCATCTTGTAGAGTCCAGAGGAGAGAGAGAAAGAAGTAGACTGAATACGGCCAGGAAACAAGGCCAGGAGAAAAGATGGAGAAGAGGAGAGAGAAAGAAATAGTACGGTTATAATGAGAATGAGTAGCTAGGATGAAGCCAGCCAGTGAACTAGAGGGAATTTATGGCAGGGAAGGAACGAGAAGAGCTAGGAAGCTAGGATGGACTTTGAAAATGTGTAACTTTTCAAAGGTGCTTGTTATACCGCGGGATCCCAGAGGCTGGCTTGTGCTTTGGTATAACAGGTACCTCAGATACATTTGCCCCTTCTTCCTTTTGGAATTTGGGGAAATGGTACTTCCTTTGGCTCTGACCGTTACAGGCGCTAGAGAGCCTGCATGCTTCCTCCGTGTTTACTGAAGACCCAGCCTGACTCCATCCCATGCTTAAAAGCCAAATTCGGTTCTTTCCTATTTCTGATTAACCCTCTGTTTCTCAAGGATTAGGCTTTTGTAACCCACCTGTAACCTTAACTACAATGGTTCTCTACTGCCCGTTCCAGGAATGGCAATCATGTTTTTGTTTCAAAAAGTTAATCACTATCTTGCAACCCTACCTTTGTTTCCAAAGGGTTGTTATGGCTACCAGGTTATGACCACCTGTTGTTACGACCACCTTACAATCATGTCTTTGTTTCAGGAGGTCATTATGACTAACTCATTGTGCTTATGTTCTGCTCCTACAACCCCATCTCTTTTGCCCTCTAATCGCCCCATTTGGAAAGTTCCTACCCCTGAGCTATAAAAACTTCGTCACCCTTACATCTGATGTTGATCTCTTGAACCCATTTTAGCAGGAGGCAGTCTGTGTACACTATTTTAAAAAAAGCTTGCTTTAATTAAATTAATTTGGCCATGATGATTTGTGTCAGTGGTCTTTCTCCTCCCATCTTTGGGATTAACATTACCAGGACAGGGAAGGTGACCCAACAGGATGGAGGAGGCAGGAAAGGAGCAAAGGGAGGTCCCAGGATCCACAGTCACCGAGGTCCAGCCATCTTAGAGACCGTTCCCTCCTCCAAGCCTCCCTTAGGACACGAAATGTGTGTCCTGTATCTGTTTGCAGTCTGCTCTTGAGTCATCTGTAGACCTTGATGAATCCTGGCCTCGGACCCAAGCAGCCCCTACACCCTTCCTCTCACAGCCAGTATCCTGCGATGGGCATGTATTGCCTCTTTGCTTAACTTAGGCCTTGACCAAAAGAAACCAAGAAAACCAGGGACAGGTTTACTTTGAAATGAGCCTGAGAAGGGCTCTGTCAGGGACACAGAGAGCAAACTTCTTCTATAGGTCAGGCTTCTTGTATGCTAGGAAGGGGACCGAGTCCCAGTTCAGCTAGGTGGTGTTAATGGTTAGCCTAGTGGAGGAATGGCACCAACGGCGAAACTCGGGCAACTGGCTTTGGGGGACTGAAAGAGCTCACTGCAATGACAAGGGGCCTATTTGCGTCTAAATGGGGACTGCTCCAGCTGGAACGTCATCATGGGAAGTGGAGTTATTCCAGCCATACTGTAGCTCACAGGAAGGAAAGGGGCTAGAATGGGTTACATCTTACACTGTTGACAGTGAGGCCCTCCCTCATAGTGCAAAACCCGTTAGCCACGTCCTGTGGTTGTCAGCAGCACCGAAGGGCTCCAAGTGCATGAGATCAATCACAGAGATATTTTTCAGGAGGATCCCACAAAGACCATGAGAAGATGAGTCATGAGGTGGGCCAGCCAGCCTCCCTCAGCCCCAGGGCCCCAGGAGCTGTACACAAAGCCAGCCTCCCTCAGCTCCAGGCCCAGGGACTGTACACAAAGCTGAATGGTTGCTGGATCTTGTATGGGAAGCCCAGCTTTTACCCTGAGTCAACCTTCTGCAAGGAATTATGGATCTATAGTACAGCATATGATTCCTATGTTTTAGTGCTTTCATTGCACTTGCGTAACAGGCCTATCTCGTTCATTTGCTTAATGGCCCCTCCCAATAAGTAATGGGGTAGGTACCATTCTATTTCCCATTTTACAGACAATGCTCCCCAATGCTCAAAACACTCAAAGAATACAGCTAAATCCCCTGGTTGCAAAGCAGCAGAAACTGCAGGAATTTCAAATCCTAAAGTCCTGTCTCTCTTAAGGAGGTGCCTGTCCGTGCTCCTCACTGTGGCCACTATGAGCGCTGTGCTTTGCAATGTGGGAGGCAAGAGCACAGGCTGATGGGGTTTCTAGGAAATGTCCTATCGTGTGAGTGTGCCTGGTCAGCATTCCCTGCAGGCAGAGTGTGGATCTGAGCTGCCACCCCAGGCAGAGGGCTGTCAGAAGGCGGACTAAAGCCATTTCAAACCCTGATTTCGTTTGGGCCCCCCTCTGACTGAGTTCTGAGGAGCGAAATTGACACACGTGGGAACAGTGGCCCACTTCAGATTCCAGTCTGTGCTCTCTTTATGGCAGACAGGAGTTGGGCATGATGCCAGAAGGGAACACTGTCAAAGGTTTCTGTGTGTCCTGGGGAGGGGCCCTGGTTGGTCGAGCCAGGCAGTGCATGAGACCAGGCTCTTGGAAGCAGGAATGGAGTCTTGCAGGGTTATTCCCCACTTGGTTTTCTGATGTCAGTAGATGTCAGCCAGAGATCATTTGGGCCTCAGGGAATGGTGCTGAGTCTCTGGCAAACTACCAATTTGTCTCTATTCTGATTTCATTCATTTCTTCCACACATCACGTCACCCTGCTTTGAAAAGAGATCATTACAGCTCCCATGCCCATGCTGGATTCCCAGCCTCGCCCTGAGGCCACCCTGGCAGGCCATGAAGTCAGTGAAGAGGGAATGGGTTGTGCCCTCCCTCCCTCCCTTCCCATCTCCCACCACCTCCCCACCTCCCCACTCCCCGTACCCAGCTTCTACTTTGTCAATTAAGGAAGCCTTTTGGGCCCTGTGAAGGAGTCTATTGTGCCCTGCCTCTCAAGAGCAACAGGCAGCCACCACTTTCACAAACAGTTGGCATGACGACTAAGCCACAAGGACACTTTCAAAATGGGCAATTTAGCTTTAAATGATCATTGCATTTTTAACTGGATGTCACATTCCCGTAATTGCACAGACAGCTAATTGGGCGATTGTTCTCAGTTTTTCATTTCTGTTCTTTCGCCACTTAGTGTTTCTATGTACAAGTGTACACAGTAGCACTCGTACACCCCCACACGCATGCACAGGCACCCACACAGAGTCATTCACAAGATGCGACAAGTTGATAGCTCTGTGGACACCAATGACTAGCTCCAAGAGGAGCTCAGCCTCAGTGCTGGACCATTTGGTGGATACTGATTCGTCAGCATCATCGCCCCTGATGGGCAGCCTTTGATGCGCCCACATTTCCTCCTCTCAGACCAAGGATGCTCATAAGGGTCAAGATATTAGGAAGCCTGCACACACCACACACACACACACACACACACACACACACTGACAGCAGAGGGGTCAATGTGTGACTCTCTTACTTACCTGGGAAAATTCAGTGTGGCTCTTTTTACATGTTTAGATTCAGAAGCTGGCAGCCAAAATAGATAGCTATCTTTTTTTTTTTCCCAACCTTACCCCTCACAGACAGAAAACACAAATGTTGCCACCTGACGGAGAATGGCCTGGACTGTGAAGAGATGCTCCAATTCATTCCTGGCCACAAGCATGGCACCTGACCTGGAACTCAGAGAGCTGAGTTTCCTGTGTCGCTGTACTAGTTACACACAACATTTATTTCTTACATTTATTTGTGGGTCCTGGTGTGCCAGCACAGCCCTACAGAGGGGCCTCAGAGTATACACGGAGGTGGATGAAAACTGCCAGGCGTTAATCCTGCTAATCTCTGGCCTCCAGAGACTGAACGTGGGTCCTAGATTTGGCAGAGCCTTTACCAGTGGACCTGTCTCTCCAGCTCTCATTTCTGTTTTCAAAACACCAATCTTGGGAAAGTTCCTGCATTGCTGGGCCTGGGGAGCCTTCCTGCATTGCTGGCCTTCTGTGTTAAATGTGCTCCGGAGGAAACGTTTTTATCAAAGCCCGGCACAAGTTGTTCTTCCTAAAAGAGTGGGGAAAACTGGTTCTCTCATCTTAATTACTGTTTAAAATCTAAATTGCTGCTCCAATAAACTGGACATCATCATTGATGCACTCAACTTGTGTTCCAGCCCAGGGCAGATGGTTAATTTTGCTGCTGAACTGAGCGGAAATCCAGACATGAAAGACTGGAAGAGAGCCTGTCGCTCTGAGAGGGAAGGGCAGCCATATTTCCATCTCAGATGATAGGGGTCATTCTGACCCCTCAGCGCTAACCGTGAGCCATTTTGAGCACAAACCCTCCCTTGGTTTTGCTTTCCTGACGACTGTCTAATTGTGTTCTAGTTACAGACATTACAGCAGAGTCTTCTTGTTTCTCACATACCAAATAAGATAACGCACAGGGAAGTCAGGTTCGGGGAACAATAATTGAATTGTTAGACTCCCACAGGCGGTGCGATCACGAGGCCTGTTGGAGGCTAGGTGTGTGGGCGGAGGGGGCCTTCAACCTGCCACATCTCCAAATAAATTTGTCCTCAACCCACAGCCTGGCCATCAATAAAATGCAAGGCTAATTTTAAGAGCTTAACGCAAAGCCACTGGGGAGGAATCTGACTTTTATCAAGTCTCTCTCGCACGCATTATCTTATCAGATCCCTACTGTGGGCTGTAATGTGTGACGTTCCATTAATTCCATTTCATGGGTAGGGGCCCTGAGGGAGGGAGGGGAGACAGTTACCACAGCATGTCCAGTCAGTGAGGTGCTGGGTCCCTTCTCTTGCACAGCTGCCTTTTGCTTTTCAAAACAATCCACCTGCCACAACCCTGATGTCCTATTGGCTACCTCCACGGCTGATCATGGTCACACCAGGCTAACGCAACTGTGCAGCAACATCTCCAGCACGTGAGACTGGAGGGCTGAGCCAAGGCCAAGCAAGCTGCTTAGTACTTGGCCTGCAGCCAGAACAGCTCAGTCTCACTCCTCTGGCCTTTTTCATCCTTCAGTGCCCTGGGCACCTCCAGAACCTCTGGCTGGAGTGGGTTAGACGCAGATGCAAGCTTTCTGATTTGTTTCATTTTGTTTACACAAAGGCAGAGTTTCTTATTTTTAAAAATAAGAGGCTGGGGTTGCATCTTGGAGGACTGGGGGATCGAATTCGATCAAAATACAATGTATGAAATTCTCAAAGAACTTCTACAACTTTTTAAAAATAAGAGGCTGGGAAGAGGGTTCAGTGGGTAGTGACGCTTCTGTGCAAACATGAGGACCCAAGTTCACATCTCCAATACTCAGGCAAAAGTGAACGCAGCAGCCTATTAGTCTGCCATCCCAGTGCTGGGGTGGGGAAGGAAGAGAAGGTGAAAGGGAGCCGTGCACACGCAGACCCCGGAAGCTTGACAGTCAGTCACTATAGCTGACATTGCTATCTTGCCATGACACCTCTCCCCTGTCACTCTCCCGTCTTTGACGCTCCCTGGCTTCTACTGTCTTGGCCAAATCTGCCTCGCACCCACAGGACATTCTTCTTGCATGAGTGTCGGACTTCTTTCATGAGGTTGTCACTCATAGTGGGCCCAAGGGTCCACCTGGCTTTCATATGATCTCATCACACACAATTCCCTGAAAGGGTCCCAGTTCCAAATAGAGGTCGTATTCTGAGATACTGGGAAGTCAACCTTCAACATGTGTGCTTTGTGTGGGTTAGGGGCAGTGAAACCCATGGAAAACACCAGAAGATTGGTATAAGTCAATCATGCCCTTACTGTTTTTCAGGTCACTGGTTTGGAGGTGGGCATATCATTTACAAATAGCCAATGAGCCCAGAGAAATCCTTCCAGAATATTCTGGGGGAATAATTGCATGCAATGATTCTATGTCCAGATGAGCTGACAACCATTTTATATTGGTAGGATGGTGATTTCACACAAACTTCAGGAGAGGCTCTCAGGTTCCTAAAGAGAAAGTCAGGAAGTCAGGCTTCTTCCTCAAAGTTCTGTCAAGCATGGGTGTGACATCTGGAACTCCTGCCAGCCCTTACGGCACCCTGAGGATAGCCAGCACCCAGGCACACACAGAAGAAACTCACAGAGCAGCCACACCCCCTATTGCATGCCTTGTAGTTCCCTGCTTCTCAAGAGGAACCGGGGAAGTGGGTTCATCAATCACAACCTGCAGGTGGAGAAACCGAGGCACACGGAAGCTCACGAAATCTGCTTACCAGAGACACAATGCTGCAGAAAGCACTTGGCATCACAGCAAAAGGGCACTGCCTGCAGAGGTGAACGGCTCATCCCAGGGGAAGCTGCTCAGACCCCGTTTTCAAGGATGGGTCTTGGAGGCTGAGACCACAGGGCTGCCCGTGATGCTCTGCCATGTCCTCACCCATGGCAGGTGCTTCTGCTCAGTGGAGGCCAAGAGACAGCAAGGAGATCTGTGTTGCCAGCCTTCCCCTTGCATCCTGGCCATGTCCTGGCACACAGTGTGCACTAGTGCCAGCTGACATGTCGCAGAGACCAGACAGGAGCCCCCAGGGATGCACAGAGAAGAAGAAGGGAATGCAGAAGACAGGCCCTGCCTGCTCATGTCGGCTGAGCTTGACCCCAGGATGCAACTTCACTCATTCTGAGAAGCACACTTGCGCACCTTTCTAAAATATTGGCCACTCCAAGGAGGCAGCTGAAGGTAGATTTTTGTTTCAGTTGCCTTAGCATCTAAGCTTATAAACGTCGTGGAACACTTTTCTTTGGAAATCAGAAAGCCAGGAAGACTGGACAGAGACCGTCATTGCTCACTGCTGGGGACTGATGTGTGTGGTGGAGAGTGGAGCTGAGTGCTCTGAGTGCTCAGGCAGTGCCCTGATGTGTGTGCAGGAGAGTGGAGCTGAGTGCTCTGAGTGCTCAGGCAGTGCCCTGGGAAACGATGGTCCTTTGAAAAGGCACAGTGCTCAGCACGCCCCACCGCATCCAGCGGTGCTTTTCTGGGACCATCCTGATTTCATTGTTCTCCTGCCACACTCGGCACAAGTCCACCTTTCCATTGAAGGCTGGCCACAGTCCAGTCTCCTGGCCCTGCCCCTGGCTCCTTCCTACAAGCGGCCATGTAAGTCTGTTTGCTGAGCTCTGCTGTTTCTTCTCTCCTCGGTGGGACCCAAGAATGAACCTGCTGAAACCGGTTCCCATGGCAATCACTGCCGTCGCTCTTTAAAAATAATAATAATAATAATAATTCATAAAGAGTCTGGAGAGATGGCTCAGCAGTTTGGAGCACTGTGTGCTCCTTCAGAGGATCTGGGTTCAGTTGTTAGCACCGTGGTGATTAACAACCATCTGGAACTCCAATTCCAGGGAGTCCAACATCTTCTTCCGGCTTCTGTGGGCACTGCATGCATGTGGAAAAGGTTTGGGGGGAACAGAATATCTGGGTATTCTCAGGCATCACCTTCCAGATAGTTATCACTTGTAAAAGACAAAATAATGACCTAGGCATGAAGGAGCATGCCTATAATTCCAGCTCTCAGTAGAATAAGGCAGGAGGATTTTGTGTTCAAAACTAGCCCAGGATATATAGTGAAGCCTTCTCTCAGAAACTTAAAAAAGTAATCAAAAGAAAAGAAGGAATGGGCAGGCTGGAGAGATGGCTCAGTGGTTAAGAGCACTGACTGTTCTTCCAGAGGACCCAGGTTCAATTCCCAGCATCCACATGGCAGCTCACAACTGTCTGTAACTCCAAGATCTGACAGCTTCACACAGACATACAAGCAGGCAAACACCAAATCAAATAAAATAAAAATAATTTTTAAACAAAAAGACAGAAGAGAGAAAGAAAGAAGAAAAAGTTGTAGCTTCAGAAACCTCCTTAACCAAGTGATCAAATTTAAGCAGCACAAGTAGTAACAATAGCCATTCGGGTGACACCATTATGACAATTCCCATCCAACCCAGCACCTCAATCAAACAGGAAACAAACACCCAATAAACCCCCAAGTTATAGTTATTCCCCAATGAAATTGACTGATGGTCTTTGAAAGTGCCAAAGCCAAGAGAAGATTGAGGAATTGGTTCCCAGAGGGAGCAGCCTTGAGAGCCAAGGTGGCTGACTTAGCTCAAGAGCATTGCCAAGGAGAACTGTTGAAATTCAAATGAGGGCAGTAGCGTAGTTGCGGGACTAATAGAGGTAACAGTAACATTGATATTCTGGACACTGTGCTATGACTGTGGTAGGTATTACATTAACATTCGGGGGAGCTGTGGGTTTATGAAGATTGATTGATATTAATATTAATTGATATTAATTAACGATTTATTAATATTCACTAACTTTTCTGTGAGTCAAAAACCATCCCCAAATAAAAAGTTAAAAAAAAAAAACAACACAACTCTACGTACAAGTGAAGGCGACTCCGAAGGCCTGGGGTCTAGGTTGGTCTTGCCTGCCTCCTCCTCCTCACTGGCTACCTAAATGTCTGAAAGGTCGTCACTCAGGGTGCATCACTGTTTAGGATTTTCAGTTTTTAAATTTCAGAGAAATTTATGTTGTATGCTAACCATAGTCCTCCTCACACGGAGCTGTAACTAAGCTTTTCTGAACGCAAAGGTCCCACGGGTCATGCCACAGACCTTTACGGAGCCTTTTCTGTATTCAGGCTCCCACCAGATACCCAGGTTAGGTACTGGATACGGATGACAAGACTTCTGTCTTCCTGGAGATCAGAAATAGCCGTCCGTGTCTTAATATAATAATAACACTAGTTTTTTTTCCTTTTTCTTTACTTTTGTTTTTTCAAGACTGGGTTTCTCTGTGTAGCTTTGGAGCCTATTCTGGAACTCACTCTGTAGACCACCAGGCTGGTCTCTAACAGAGATACGCCTGTCTCTGCTTCCTGAGTGCTGGGACTAAAGGAGTGCGCCACCTAGCGATAACACTGCTTTCCTAGCGCTACTCCCTACAGCAGACACTGTCAAGGTGCAAAGGAGAAGGAAATTCCAAGTGCCATTTGGGGAAGGACCCTCTATAGAGAAGCTTCTGGAAGTTCCATGAAGCATGGCCCCTGGGGCCAACAGGAGAAGACAGTAGACCTACTGAAAGGACCCTATTCATGAACTAAATAAAACAGACATGACCCGGAAGGCCTTGGCCGTGCGGCAGCTGCTGTTCCTGAAACTCTGTGTGATAACTCATCAGGAACCCGCAAAGAGAAGATACTTTAGTAACAGCAGAAACTGAGGCATTGAGTTTATGGTACAGTTGGGCCACAGAGCTGGGCGGTTTGGTGCCAGAGTCTATGCATGTCAACTTATGATCACTGATGCCTCTTTCAGAGTTGGAAGGTGACACGCCGGCACCGAGAAAGAAGGAGGGAGCCACGGTTCAGCCCCACGGAAAGAGCGACACAGAGAGGTGAACAGGTATTATCGGCATGTCTACGCTGTTTTCCTCAGAGTTGTCTCTTAAGATTCACTCTTCTGATCTGCCTTCCTGCTCCTGTTAGAGGTGAGGGTGCGGTGCGTAGAGAGGTCAGACGTTAAGCAATTCTATTTGCAGGTGAGGCTGGATTTTTCTGGTTTATGGAGAGCCTTCAGTTTGGCGGCCTTCTGCTCAGGGTCTTATCTCTAGCTTAGCAGGCGCTGGCTCCCTCTCTTCCACTCACCCTCTCCCTCCCTCATCCTCCCTTTTCCTTTCCCCAGCTCTGCCTCCCTCTCACACACTAAGTTAATTATTTAATGCCCATAATATATATCTTGAGGATGGCATTTTGCAGCACTGAGCTTTAAACAGTGCGTGTTTAAATACATTTAATCCAATGAATATTTCAAGGTAATTAATCTCCACAGGGTGAAAGAATGCTCAGGTTTCCCAGCACATCATAATACATTGGAATCAGCTGAGGGAATGATCTGCAGACTCCGCAGTGGGTTCAAAAAGATTCGCTTAAAGACCTTTAGTGATGACTCCCCGGTGTTAACTAGCGAATACGTTGCTGAAGAGAAGGGTTAAGGCGCCGCCTAGTGGTTGATAGTGTCTGTGCAAGGAGAGAACTTGCTAGCGTTTGGGGACAGGCAGGCTAGCTTGTTCGAGTCTTGAGGGGGGTACTGTTTTGATTTTTGGAGATGAATGCCCTTCAAATGTGTAAATGAACACGCACACCTACACTCACATGCCTACAGACACAGTCGTGAGTCACATGGAATTCTGTCTGCTAAATAAACTCATCCTTGTATGTGTTGCTGTTTGTGAGTGGGTGGGACAAGAGATGGGGAGAATTTCCATGGGTATGCAGGAGGGATGCTGCCTGGATCCCGTAACCTTTCTGTGAGGTGTCATCATAACCAAGTCTGAATTTTTGTTTGAAGATATTTTCAACATCTCGTATTTGCTGTAGTAGTGATAGTTGCCATTAACTAAAGACACACACAGCCATATCCTGATGTATGCACACACCTACAAACACAACCCCTATTATAGTTGGTTTTAATGACAACTTGCCCTAAATAAGAACCACCTGAGTAAGAAACCGCACTTGAAGAGCTGGCTTAGTTGTCTTAATTGATGTGGGAAAACCTGCCCAGACTGTGAATCCATCTAGTAGCAACCCAAATGAAAACTGGGTGGCAGTGGGATACCCTCTCGCCTTTTGCTCTCATGGCCATCCCTTTTGCTGAGTTGCTGATTTTGTCCCCTTGCTGACACGGATGATTTTTTTAAAGATATTTATCTATTATTTATTTATTATGTATACAGTGTTCTGTCTGCATGCGTGCCCGCAGGCCAGAAGAGGGCGCCAGAACTCATTACGGATGGTTGCTATGAATACAGTGTTCTGCCTGCATATATGCCTGCTGACCAGAAGAGGGCGCCAGATCTCATTAGCTCATTAGGGATGGTTGTGAGTCACCATTTTTGCTGGGAATTGAACTCTGGACCTCTGGAAGAGGGGCCAGTGCTCTTAACTGCTGAGCCACTTCTCCAGCCCCAAGGATGATCCTTTCCCTGATTTCAGAACCAGCATTTCCGTTTATCCATCACAAACTAAGGACCAGTGGCTCTCAAAGAACTGTCTCTGTTTTTTTTTTTTTTTTTTTTTAAGCCAGTTTGGAACTTCTGAGGCACACAGCCTTGTAGTCTGAGTGATAACTAGATTGTCACGCTCTCTGATGACAAACAGCTTCTGTGGGATGACTTGCCTGCTGAGCTGCCCAGCCTAAAGGACCAGGCAACTACAGGGTTCTCAGCCTCCCAGATGCAATGCTGCAGTTATTGCTGTGTTAGTGTGTATGTGTGTGCATGCGTGTGTATTTATACATATATACATATTCATCCACTGGTCTGTTTCTCTAGAAGACCCTGACTAATGGAAATCCCATCGAACCTTGTCTGTCCTGGGAGAGATTAGTGTTTATTCCATACTGGCAACAAAGAAAACCAAGTCTCGCCTGGGGTCACATAGCTTGTCAGAATCAGGTGTGCTGGCTCCTGAACCGACCTTGCTAGTCTTCCTATGACAGACTCTACCTTATGTCACATTCATGGAGGGAACTTGGCTAGCAGTGTCAAATCAGCTGGTGGCCTTTACCCACCTACTAGGTTGTGGTACTATGCTTGGCATTGTCGGGGACAAACACACAAGCCATAATGCCTAGTCCAAGATTGGGAAGGTTTTTCTTTAAAGCTAGGCATGGTGATACACATTGGTAACCCCAGTTCTCAGAAAGCAGAGGCAGGAGGATTACTGCAATTTCAAAACAAACCTAGTCTATATAATGAGTCCCAAGCCAGTCAGGGCTACATAGTAAGACTGTGTCTCAAAAAGCAAAGCAAAAATTAAACAAATACAAAATCCTTTTTGGGTTCTTACATATTATACACAGAGACTCCACTTTCCAGATCTTTAAAAATACAGATAACTGGAAAAAATAGTTAAGCTGGCAGAGCAACATTTTTTTTAAAAGATTTATTTATTTATTATATATACTGTATTCTGCCTGCGTATATACCTGCAGACCAGAACAGGGCGCCAGATCTCATTACAGATGGTTGTGAATCACCATGTGGTTACTGGGAATTGAACTTAAGACTTGCAGAAGAACAGCCTGATGAGGGTCCCAGCCTAAAGCACCAAGCAACTACAAGGTTCTCAACTTCCCAAGTGCAATCCTGCAGTTATTGCTGTGTAGTGTGTGTGCGTGTGAGAGTGCATGTATGTGTGGTGCTCTTAACCTCTGAGCCACAAGCATGGATGATGATGCGCTATGACGGGCCCAAGGCTTGGGATGGCTCAGTGGGTAAGGGTCTCCCGGTACCAACAGCTCTGACTTTCCTGCCCTCCTGTTCCTAGGGGTCAGGGAGAGCTTCAGGAGCTAGAATCCATCAGACTATGCAAATGCTCAAACCAGTCCGAAGAATACCTAGACGGGACTGTGATGGGGGGACATTCAGTGACACATCCGCTCTGTGGCTGTGGCAAGGCCATGCATGAAACACAGCACTGCACGTGACAACTGGAGAGTCTGTCAGAGGACAGAGAGGGATGACAACTGGATACACTGAGGGCAAGGAAGGGAATCTCCCAGGCATTAATCTAGAAGCTGAGACAGGAAGGTTGCCGGTTCGAGTCCTTAGTGGGATCCTGTTTCCAAACAGAAATAAGTGTAGGTCTGGGGGCATAGCTCAGTGGCAGAGTACTCGGCTGGCATGAGGTTCTGGGTTCATTCCCCAGTACAGCAAACAAACAAGCAAAATGGGAACATGTAATTTTAGTGGGAACACTGGTTTGAATGGAGCTTTGAGCTTGACAGTATTGTCAACGTCTGTCTCCTAGTTCTTAAGGTCCCTGTTGATTCAAGATGTTAGGGCTGAAGGTGCATGGAGACTGTATCTTTTGCTTTTTCTGCTAAGTCTGAAAGTCATTCCCAGGGAGCCCTACAGTAGCACCTACCTGACATCTCTTTAATGGCCAGCAGCCAGCCAGGTCACAGTTTCTATCCTCTTGTCATTTCCTGGGTGTGTGAGGTCCCACAATCGTTTTCGCCGAGCGTGGCTGTCTGGAGATTCCAGGCTGTTACCGGTACCCACAGGCCATCGCTTCTCGCTGCTGAGTCGTGTTCTGTGGTGTGGATGCCTTCAACCATGTCACGGCTCACCAGTAGAAGGACAGCTGGGCTGTCTGCAGGCCTCTCCACTGTTAGGAACAACGATGTTATAATCACGAACTATGGGTTTTTACACATAGTTCCATTTGTCCAAGAGAGAGACCCAGAAGCAGGATTGCTGAGTTTTACAATAGCTTCATGCCTTCTTTTAAAAAAAGAAAATGTTGAACTGATTTCCACGATTTGCTTCGTTACCGGCAGCAAATGAGTAATTGTGGCTCCAGATCCTGGCCAGCGTGTTAGCTGTGCTGATCAGTATGCGTTGTTTCCCCCAATGGCTAATAATGTTGAACATCTTTTCGTATGCTCATTTGCATTTCTGCATATTCTCTTTGATGGTTCACCTCTTTATGTCTTTTGCCCATTTTCTAACCAGATTGTCTGCATCACTACTGAATTTGGAGCATCCTGCACACATGCTAGTTACTTGTTCATTTGGGGATTTGGTATGCAAATATGACTTACTATTTCAGCTTTAAAAATATTTTTCTTTTAAAATTAAAATATAATTACGTCATTTCCCTCCTTCTCTTCCTTCCCCTCCAACATTCCCGAGGCACCCCCATGCTCTCTTTCAAATTTACAGTCTCTATTTCTTTGCTGTTACATGTATGTGTGTGTATATATATATCACTAAGTATCTAAACACAACCTGCTAAATCATACTTGTATGTGTATGATTTCAGGGCCGACTACTTAGCGTTGGATATATTGATATTGGATTTTGAAAAGGTTCACATTAAGGTAAATGAGTCCATAATAAAAGTGCTCCAAATTCATATTTGGTCAGCTCTGATAAAATGTTTGAAGAACTGTACCGTTATATCTAAGCGGTTCTATTTACATGGGCTTGTTTGTAGTCTTGCCATCCCCATGGTAACTCTGTGGGTTATGTCACTCGCTGGAGATTTCCCAAGACCTGGCTCTTCGTCTCACAGATACCCTCTGTTCTCACTGATCTCCCCTATTTTCTGCTCTTCATTCCCTCGGTGTCTGCTCTTCGGATTTCTTTCTTCTGCTTATTTGGGATTTTGTTTGCTCTTCTGGGTTCGTGAGGACAGAGTTTAGACTGTTCACTTGGGGCGTTTCTTCTTTGCTTGCTCCTTCTGGGTTGCCGGTTCACCTTTCAGTGTTGTCTCAGCTGCACACCAGGGGGTTCGGTGAACTCTTTGCCATTGTTATTCAATATACTTTTCCCCCCAAGACTTCCTCTGTCATTTACTATTTCAGTGTGCACTCTTGAGTCTTTAAGCGCACAGAGGTTTTTCTGTTACTTTCTGTTAATTATGTCTAGCTAGAATTGACTGTGCTAGGAAAACAGACTGTCTTCAGAGTTAGCACAAAACCCACAGGTTCCTAATGTTTTCAGTCCATTTTTGTCATATTGTTGAGATTTGGTCATTTCTCTGCTCCATCAAATTGCTGCACATTGACTCACTGAACCTTTTAATTTCAGTTATAGAATTTTTGCTGTAATTTTTCATTAGATTCTTCAGCTTTCATTTCTTCGCGCATATGCTTTTAAACTTCTTGAGGCTTCTTGCTTGCATCCCTGGTGTTCTCGTCGCTCTTCACTGGGGCACTATTTATGGGGACTGCTTTAAAATATCTGTCTTATGAGTCTCAAGTTTCTCTCATCCTGATGGTGACATCTGCTGGGTCTTTGGTGGTGTTTTTTTACTTAGTTTGGAATCTTCCTAGCTCTTGGTCTGATGACTGATTTTCAATTGAAACCTGGGCATTCTGGGTACTGGATTGTCTTATTTGAGCTTTCTGTTCTGACTTCCTCCCACCCTGCTCTGATGGCATTCAGGGGTTTGGGGGAAGGGCGTCTCATTGTTGACAGGTGCAGATAGGAGTCCAGGTTCTCCCTCAGCCTCCATTCACCCCTAAGCACAGGGGGAAGAGGTTCTTGTTCACTGCTTGGCAAAGGTATGAATTTAAGTTTACCACTGGGTTGCTCCTGGTGGGATGGCAAAGTGTGCAGCATTGCTGTTCCCTGCAGCAACTTTACTGGTACCATGGAGGGAAAGAAGAGGTCTTTTCCTTTCTAGACCTTCTGAGAGGACTTCATGTCTGGGCTGGAATCCCAGGCTTCACACTGGTCTCCACTGATGCTGTGGATATTAGGTCCTAGACCTCTGCTTGGCTTCTGATGCCTCCCCGGCAGGAAGACTGGAGCATCTTATAATAGTTTAGTGAAAAAAGAAATCTAGGCTTACCATTTGGTCTTCGCTTGTCTGGGTGGGGTAGGATGGCTTTGTTTGTGTGTTGACTTTCTAGATTCAATGTCATCATTTAATCCTGCCTTTTGCAGTCCGTTGGTTAGTGAGAACAGGGTTATTTCTTGCTTGTGATCATTCATGTTTCCAGGCTGCTGATTCTTCAGTCCTAAGTCTGAGATACATTGTTGTGGGACAATGCTCTTGTACACTCTAAAGACTTATCTGTCCTATTGGTTTAATAAAATGCTGATTGGTCAATAGCCAGACAGGAAGTATAGATGGGGGAAGCAGGCTAGGAGAGCTCTGGGAAGAGGAGAAGTAGAGAGTCAGTCAGCCAACCAGACACTGAGGAAGCAAGATGAGAATGTTGCACTGAGAAAAGGTACCAAGCCACGTGGCTCAACACAGATAAGAATTATGGGTTAATTTAAGTTGTAAGAGTTAGTTAATAATAAACCTAAGCCAACCAGCTTATACTTAATATAAGCCTCTGTGTGTTTAGTTGGGACTGAACGACTGTGGTACCGGGCTAGACAGAAACTTCCATCGACAATACATGGAAAAGAGAAGAAATGGGAACTCATTACTGTCATTTTTTTTTTGGTCCTGAGGTACCTAGCTGGTTGGTTATACTTAAGAATAGAGAAGACGAGAAAAAAACATATCTACTCCATAGTGCTCCATATTCCTGTAATGACTTTAGAGATTCTACAACTCCCTGTATTATTAGTAATTCCCTAGTTTTGAGACAGTGTTGAAGTTTCCAGAGACCTGTTCGGCTGTTGAGAAGTTCGCGTTCAAGACTGAGGACCCAAACCGCTTGCCAAAATGTGTAAGGGACTGGCAGCGCTGCCGCACTCGTGCCTGGAAAGGGCCAAGGAGATCAAGATCAAGTTGGGAATTCTCCTCCAGAAGCCTGACTCTGCTGTTGACCTTGTCATTCCATATAATGAGAAGCCGGAGAAGCCAGCCAAGACCCACAAGCCCTCGCTGGATGAGGCCCTGCAGTGGCGCCATTCCCTGGACAAGCTTCTCCAGAACAACTATGGACTTGCCAGCTTCAAAGGTTTCCTGAGATCTGAGTTCAGTGAGGAAAACCTTGAGTTCTGGGTTGCCTGTGAGGATTACAAGAAGATAAAATCCCCAGTCAAAATGGCGGAGAAGACAACGCAAATTTATGAGGAATTCATCCAGACAGAGGCCCCTAAAGAGGTGAACATCGATCATTTCACTAAAGACATCACCATGAAGAACCTGGTGGAACCATCCCCGAGCAGTTTTGACCTAGCCCAGAAAAGAATCTACGCCCTGATGGAGAAGGATTCGCTGCCCCGTTTTGTGCGCTCCAAGTTTTATAAGGAGCTAATCAAGTAGTCAGCTGGTCAATTGTCAGATTACCAGGCTTCAAAAATCACCCTGTGAGTTGACATCTATCCTCTGTAGTAACACAGCATCTCCCAAGCACCTGCACATTTTCCCATAGCAGCTTTGCTCCAAGGTACCCCAAAAAAGGCAACCCCTAGACTGTTGCCATTTCTTTCACTCATGTTGGTTCAGATGTGGATTTGTGGTCTACTAAAGGCCTTTGCTTCCATCTCTTCCTTCTGACTGCTTTGTAATGAAGATCTGTCCACCAAGTTTCTGTCAGCCCGAGTCACAGAAAAATATACTGCTTACCATAAAGTCATCTGTGAAAAGAATAGGTGTTAGATTGCTCTTTGAACCAGGCTGAAAAGAAAACGGTCCCCTTTCAAGCGCAAAAAAAAAAAAAAAATTCCCTAGTTTTGATATGGAGTCCTTTCCTCTATCCATGCCTACCCCGTAACTGCATGCAATTCCTTTGTGTCTGGTTTTACCCGTATGTCTTGTCCCTAGGATATTAATACAGGTATTTTTATTGTTATTATTATTTTGTTATACAGCTGGCTATGAGTGCAGGGTGGAGTGGAAGACTTGTAACATCAAGAAGATGATGCAAAACCAGGTTAGTAGTTTAAAAATAAATCATCATTTCAAGTGTACTATTTTGAAGCAACCTATGACTCTATGACTTACATCATGATCATTTTGTGTTATCAATGGCTAAGGTTATTAGAAGTAGCAAATTTCCTCAAGTCAAGAAAGTATGATAGATGGACCTATGTCTGTCTTCTTTCCCCTGTAAATGAAGGTTTCCCAGAAGCCCCCACTAATCAACTTCTGTTTGCAAATCTCTGCCACAACAACTGTGCCTCATGGTCATTCATCAGTGAAGAAAGAGGGAAAGAAAGAAGAGAGAGAGAGGAGGAAGGAGGAAAGGAAGGGAGAGAAACAGAGAGAGAGAGAGAGAGAGAGAGAGAGAGAGAGAGAGAGAGAGAAGTGAGCAACTACCATGCACATTTATAACCCATTACTACTTACGAGAGCCTTCACCTACATGAAGGTCCAAACCAAACCATCAGGAAGCCTGCTTCATTTTTTTAAAGGTATACTCAGCATACTTCCATATTTGGAAACCTTAAAGATGAGTAAGTTTAAAGACAATCACTATCTACTTGATTCCCAAATCTGTGAAAGCTGTGCTATTCAGTGTATGGGATCTGAATAGAGTAAAACGCATTGATTGGGAATAGGGCACCATGAACACTGGGAGAGCTGGATGAGCTGGCTGTGACAGCAGGTACCTGTAATCCCAGTGCTCGAGAGGCTCCAGCAAGAGGATCGGGTGTTCAAGACCAACCTAGGCATGCACAGTGAGACTCTGGGGAGTAGGGGCACGGATGGAGGGGAGGGCTCAGAGGAAGGGCAGAAAATAAGGGGGTAGAGGAGGGAGGAAGAGAGAGAGTCTCAACAAAATACAAAACAGTACAAAATGAGCTCACCCTCCTTTTCCTGGTGTCATTTGTCCTACTGAAGGCAGTTCGACCTCTAGGCCTGTCTAGAGTCATGTTGTGAGGTGGCAAACAGTTCGGTGATAGCATTAGTGTTCTTGTTCAGAAAGTACAAAGGAGACCCGCTCCGGTAGGGACAAAAAGAAGACCTGATGCTGTTCCCAGATAGGCACTTAGCCTTGGGGACCAGCCGTTCCCTTCAGGCTCACCTAACGCAAAGTGATTGCCTAGTGCCCAGGAGCACAGAAGGCATAGCAGGCAGATGCAAAACTTGAAATGCTGGCGCTAAGTGTTTTTAACCTCTCCTAAAGGAACATTATGGAGGCTTTCATGCTTTGGTGGGTGGGTGGGGGACCCCAACCCTTGAGAAAAGGAACAGCAATTGCTGACTGAGTCACTTTTCACCTGAAGGAAGCATACCAGAATCAATTTCTCAGAGGCGGGAAGGGCACTGAGGGTGCACTGTGGATTATAGTGGCATTCTGAGCCTCTAAGAGCTCCTCTGGACAGACTGTAAATTACCCTGACCTTAAAGAAAATGTTCACACCAAGGCTTTGCTTTTTATGAACATTCCACCTGGATAGCCTGACCTGGCTTTAGATAAAATAAGAAATGAGCCAAGAAACCAACCGGGCCACAGGGGCCGAGGGCCGGGCTTGGCCTGACGATTGATTCTCTTTCCCGGATGCTCTTCATCAGAGGAGAGAGCATTGTTTCCAGGTGATAGCCAAACTCAGGTGGATTTGGTGTGGCTCCTTGCTATTCTCCCCCGCTGTGCTTGATTATAGTCCCTGTGACTTTGGGCTTCCCTTCGGGTTTCAGAACCACCTCCCAGAGTGCCGTCTCGTCTTTTTGTGTCGGAGTGTTATTGGAAGACTGCTGATTGAAAACAGACATGACCAGGGGAAGGAGAAAAGCCAGGATCCTACTGTGGGCTCTGTTGCTCCACCTGGTACACGGGAGATGGGAAGCCGAGCCTCTGGACCTTTCCACAGATGCTGCTGTGTGTTCCCCTGAGCTGGGACCCCACAAAGTTAGCACCAGCCTCTCCAGACTTGGCAAGAGGGTCATCTCCCACATCTATAAGAACACCAATCACCCCGACAGAGGCCACCAAGGGATGCTCAAGCCATGAGGGGATGACAAGCTTTCCAAACTAGGAATGGCATACTGAGCAACTAAACTAATGATTGTACTAGACGGGAGTCAGAAACACTGCCCCATTGTGACTTCCAGAGTGATAAGTATCTAACATTATACAGCTATGTTTATTGATATGTGTATATTGTGAGCACACATACAATCTAAGAAAAACTGGTGCTTCCTGGAAGTCGATCAACAAACATTTATAGTCATGTTTAGGATCAATAAGTTTGGGTACCCAGTAAAGAACTTATTTTCAATTTCTCAACAATAGCAAGACAGTTAAACATGTGGTCATGGTATTTGCAATGGGGGCTCCTTGCCAACTGTCAGGCCCCAGTGATTGGTACTAGTCTCCCCATCCCCAACAGCACCTCAATTCCACCCTTTACCCCTCCCCCGGACTTCTTTAACTGCAGGTAGTGACCCTTCATGGGTTTATGTAACTGTATCACAAAACTTTTGGTATCATTACAAGGCTTCCGAACACACAACAACCAAATTATGTCCTAACCCAGTGCAGCATGAATCTGGGAGCAGTCTCTCATGCTGCGTCTCCCAGTGTCCCTGCAGCCTTGGTTCTGAGTACATAGCATCCACATCAGCCCATGCAATCCCAGTGTATGCTGCCCAAGACATCTCAGGGCAGGTCGAGATTCTGCTGAGTCTATATGCGCTTTTCTGCTTTTAAAGAAACACAGTGGCTTCGTCACAGACCACAAAGACCTTTAACATTTTCCCACCATCATCCCTCAGCCAGTAGGTATCAAATTCCCCTATCTTTGTGTTAGTATGATTTGAAAAATTGGTGTTTGTATTGCTGACTTGAGTTTCTTAAAAGTCATTCGATGAAGTTTGGATTAGGCTTAGGACAGGATTTCTAACAACTTCTGAAATGGCCTTAACATACGTTTGCCACTTTGTGCTGTGCATTTATGCAAAGAGCATTCTCAGCCTTGACATTTATAAAACCGAAACATCTATCAATTCCGAAAAACACTGAAGGCTCTTTACATCCCACAGTATCAAATATCCAGCCAAGATTTAATTCTTAATTCAAAAATAAGCAAACCCATCTCATTAGTATGCAAATTTGTTTCTGCCTTTAATAAATGGGATGCATTGCAAGTTTGTTTTAAAAGAGCATACTCACACAAAAAATAAACTTAAAAAAACATCTAAAATACCTGTGTTCCTGATTGATTACTCAAAAAATGTTTACTTTGTATACTATTATATATAGCTGTAAACTTGGGGCCTCACCAGCCTCTCTCAGGTAAGAAAAGAACTGGAAACCCAGCGGTTTAAGAAGCCTGCTCTAGGGGCCAGAGGTGGCTTCCTCGGGAAAGCACCTGTTGGGCAAGTGTGGCGACCTAAGTTTAGATCCCACCCACCCCACACATGAAAAGCTAAATATGAAGGCCCACACCTGTAAACCTAGTGCTTGGGAAGAGGAAGCAGGAGGCTCTCTGGAGCTCACTGGCCAGCTAGTCTTGAAAAGTCTGGGAGCTCCGGAGTCAGAGAGAGACCCTGTCACACACACACACACACACACACACACACACACACACACACGTCCTGCTGTTGCTGTCTTCTTGGCCCCTTTTAGACATTGGCTGCCAAGCTCAGGGCTATAGGACAGCCAGTACAGACAGAAGAGAGAGGACTGATATTTACTGAAAGCACAGATACGGATGCTTATGAGCTAACCTAGCTCAGCATTGCCCTCATTTGGTCAGACTGTGACCTGACAACATCCACCTGGGTTTGGGACTCGACTCTACCACATATTGCGGCTTAAGGCAAACCATGTATGTGCCTTTGTGATTGCCAGAGCTCATATCTATCTATCTCTTATGATGGGAGTGGTGTATAGTGAATTGGTTCAGCAGGTAGAGGCATTTGCTCTGTATCCTAGAGACCTGGGTTTGATCTGTAGAACCTGTGTGTGTTACTTAGTCTTTTTTTGTTTTTGTTTTTTTGTCACAGCTGGGGTCATCTGGGAAGAAAGAACCTCAGTTGAGAAATTGTGTCCATCAGACTGGCCTGTAGGCAGTTCTGTGGGATTGATTGATTGATAATGTGGGAGGGCCCAGCTCTTGGTGAACAGTGCCACCCCTGGTAGGTGCTCCTGGATTGTATAAGAAAGCAGACTGAAGCTGGGCACATGCCTTAATCCCATTGCTCAGAAGACAGAGGCAGGCCAGTCTCTGAATTTTAGGCCAGTCTGGTTTACATAGCAAGTTCCAGGCCAGACAGGACTATACCGTGAGACCGTGTCTCAAAACAAGAGAAAATAAAGAAGATAGGCTGAACAAGCTATGAAGAACAAGCCAAGCTGGGCGATGGTGGCGCACGCCTTTAATCCCAGCACTCGGGAGGCAGAGGCAGGTGGATCTCTGTGAGTTCGAGACCAGCCTGGTCTACAG
>NW_004949110.1:8431087-8454867 GCF_000317375.1 Microtus ochrogaster
AAACAGCATACCTCAAAGCTTCCTGTTTTAGTTCCTGTTTGGGGCCCTGACCTGACTTTCCTCACAGCTGGACTGTGTAATCCAGATGTATAAGCCAAGTAAGCCCTCTCCTCCCCAGTTACTTTGGCCACATTAGAAAGCAAACTAGGACTCCATGTAAAGGTGGAAGAAGAGAACCAATGTCCTTTGACCCCCACATACGTGCTGTGCCATGAACATCCACACATCACATCCACCGTGAGCACACACGGTGTACACACACATGTATACAAACAAATGCAACGATTAAAAAAAAAAGATGTGGCTAAATGTTTGGCCTTTCTGCCTTCTCTGCAAATCTCAATGTATATTTATTTATTTTACATCCACATTACAGTTTTCACTCCCTCTTTTCCTCCCAATCCCCACCCCAACTCCCCTCTGTTCCAACCCCACAATCCTCTCCTCCTCCATTTCTGTTTAGGAAAGGGCAGGTCTCCCATGAGTATGAACAAAACATGGCATATCAACTTGCAGTAAGACTAAGCACCTCCCTGTGTGTTAAGATTGAGAAAGGGTCCCAAAAGCCAGTAAAAAGTCCGAGACAGCCCTTGTTCCCACTGTTAGGATTCCCACAAGAGGACTAAGCTACACAACTGTAACATATATGCATAGGGCCTAGGTCAGTCCCATGAAGACTCCCTGGTTGTCGGTTCAGTCTCTGTGAGCCTCTAAGAGCCCAGGTTAGTTGGTTCTATGGGTTTTCTTATGATATCCTTGACCCCTCTGGCTCCTACAATCCTCTTCCCCCCCCCTCTTCTGCAGGATTCCCCAAATTCTGCCTAAAATTTGGCTGTGGGTTTGCATCTTTTTCCATCAGTTGCTGGATGAAACCTCTTTGATGATAGTTTACCAGCGACTCTCAAGGAGGAGTTTGCAGCCCAGACTGCTGTGGGACAATGGTCTGTACCCTGTCAATTGTATTTTAAATAAACACTGATTGGCCAGTAGCCAGGCAGGAAGTGTAGGCAGGGTGACCAGGCAGGAAGTAGAGGCAGGGCAATGAGAATTCTGGGAAGAGGAAAGTTTCAGTCTGCAGTCGTCACCCAGACACAGAGGAAGCAAGATGTGACTGCCTCACTGAAAAAGGTGCAGAGCCACGTGGCTAATACAGACAAGTATTATGGGCTAATATAAGTTATAAGAGTTAATAAGAAGCCTGAGCTAATAGGCCAATCAGTTTATAATTAATATAGACCTCTGTGTGTTTCTTTGGAATTGAATGACTGCAGGACTGGGTGGGACAGAAACCTCAGTCAACGCCAGACCATCAACTTGGTGCTAGGATTTTAACATGGGTTTCATGAAGTCTTGACATTGTACTCTCTCTGTCCTCTCTCTCTCTCTCTCTCTCTCTCTCTCTCTCTCTCTCTCTCTCTCTCTCTCTCTGTGTGTGTGTGTGTGTGTGTGTGTGTGTGAGTGTGTGTCCATCCTTGGGAGAACATACTGTTCTGATGTAAGAATCTAGTGACAGCTGGGAGTCTTCTTGGGACTTGCTAGAAGAGATGAAGGCAAGAATAGAAACTGAGGAGTTTTCAGGGACTCATGGGAGATACAATTTACAGAGACTCGGTAACTTCCAAACTAAATAAAATAGAGCTCATGTTTGGAAAATTCACCAGAAAACTTTGAAAGAAAAGAGAAACAAGGCACACTAATAATTGCTGCAGGAGAGGTTGGGTTATCTTCCAATGAGAGACTAGCGGTTGACTTTGACAGCAAGTCAAGGAAGGACAGGCTCCAGGGACTTTCAAGCACTCATAGAAAATAACTGTGAACTTAGAATTCTGTTCACAACAACAAAAATACCACCTGAGAACAATATTGGTTCCTGTTCTTCATCTGTGGCTCTTAACAAAATTCTGAGCACTCTGGAAGACGCTGGAAAACTCATGGTGATTGATTACACTTTAAGTGTGGTCAGCTAGGTAATGAATTCATCAGACTGGTGACTGACGGAATTATAAAATAAGGCATGTCCATAAAACAGAATTGGGTGGAAAAGGAAGGAGGGTTGTTTGTGCTCCAATCCAGCTAAGCCTACATTAAAACAGATCCCACTGTGAACAGTTTGTTGGTGGCAAACACTCTCTCCTTTGGTCTGCTTCCCCTCTCATCTTTCCATGCATCAGGAACTGTTCTGTATCCCTTCTCTGGAGGAAGATTGACACACGGAACATTGAACACTGCTAGCTGTTTGTACTCACTGCTAACTGCTGGTACTCATAGGTGACAAAGAGCCTCCTATCAGCCTGATGCTTGCTCTGGATCTGGATCCTGATGGAGCCACACAGAATGAGCTCATTACCCCAGGGAGCTGGAATGTGGATGTTCCCTGCAAAGGAACCTGACTAGGGTGATAAAGACATTTAAGACACAAGGCTACTTAATAATTAGGGTTTCAATACTTTAATACTATATATGTTCACAAAACCAGTACTTACCAAGTCAATATGAGCCCTACTTATAGCCCTGCCTCCCATGAGTCTCACTGACCACTCTCCCTTGACTCTGTCTATCCCTGCTTCAGTCTTCTTCTTGCAATTTTGAACCTTCCAGCAGAGTAACTTCTTTGGGACTATTCCTTAATGTAAAGCCATTCCTTTCTTAAATCCTGGCTCTCAGTTCCCCTGGTATATATAGTCTCTTGAAAACTATTCATTTTGGATATGACTGTATTATCATGGAACACCAAAAATGGGTTTTATAAAATGAAAATAAATGGCCTTTCATTGTTACTCAGATTCAAATTAGCCTTCCTTCAAAATGGCAAATTCTTAGCAAGGTGGCGCATGCCTGTAAGCTCTCTCTCAGAGGGCTGAGATGGTAGGATCAGGAGTTCAAGGTCATCCTTGGCTACTTATTGAGTTTGAGGGGAGCCCTGGCTGTAAGAGATTCTATCTCAAAACAAACAAACAACAAAAATGAAAACAACCATGGCTAACTCTTTAGAAACATCTTATATTCACTTTGGGTAACTTTTTCTTTTTACGTAATATGTATCACATGGGAATCAGAAAGCACAAGTAAAATCACCTGTAACCCTTCTCACTCTCCCCCGCACAGACTTGGCTTCTACTAGTCTGTTTGTACGAAGGCAGGTCATGTAAAATGGAACGCTCACTTTACATAGAAATCTTTGCAAGATGAAGTTACACCTACAACCAAAATGCAGTTCTGTTTAGAAAATAAAAAAGCAATTTACCCTTTCTAAAGCGTCATTTGGGCTTTAGTGAATGCATCACAGACCAGCACCGGTGTGCTGTGACATGGACTGGAAGGGCTCACAGTAGGGCAACCAGACATGACTTGGATTATCGTATTCATACAAAGACCACCAGGCGCTCGGCCCAAGGATTTCATTTTTAAATCTTAGGGTCAGCACTACATTTGAATTCAGCTTCAGTAATGTCTTTAGATCAACTTGAGCTGACAAATTCCTTAGAAGAAAGTAGAGGAAAGCAATTTGATGGGAATTACACTGTGCGGGGCTTGTCACTCCAGATATTTCACTTTTACATTCAATTTTTTCCCAATTAATTTAAAGGTAGCTGCCATATGCCAGATAGCTAGGCTATTTGTCATTATTATTCATTTATTTTTATGCAGGACTGCCACTTAGAAGGACATAATTCTTAAGGAAACATAATTGCTTCAAACTTAGCAATTTGGTTGTACCAAACTTTGTGAAATCTTTTCCGTGGAAGGAAGTTAAGGGCTAGTTAGGAGAGAGCTGGCCAGGGACTAGGGACCACTGCCCAGCATGCATTCTTGGGCCTTCCTAGGACTCGCTTGTCTGCTGAGCTCCTTCCCTGGGTTCCCAGGACCCTCGAGTCTGTAGAACATTATCCCAAGTCTGATGGAGTCAGCCACAAGATTCACTGGTAGAATGTGGCTTTCCGAGAAAAAGAAGACATGTCCTGAAACATATGGGAAGAGCCACACAGCATGTGATGTAAAACCAAATATCCATTTTGTCACAATTTAAGTTGACAAGAGCACAGAACCACAGACCCGGAATCTAAAAGAGCTTGGAGTAGGATGGGACACTACAACTTATGCTGTATAGCATCATCGTGTAGGCCACAAAACCTAGAGTCAGGGAGGTCGCTCCACAGGACAACCCTGGGCTACAGAAGCACCCAGAGCCTTCTGCTCACGAGCTGCCCCAGGGTGCTCTTAGTACCCCATGGGTGAAGAACAAGGCACAGGATGCTCGAGCAGGTTCTCCACAACGGGAGGGACTACATGCTAGACTCCTAAACTCTACAGTCATGCCGACAGCGGAAAGGTGCCCCTATTTAGGAAATTACCCCCCTGATTTCTATTCGAAACCCATTCTAACTCTGACTCTTTCTAAACAACGATTAAAAGACAAGAAGCTAATGAAAAAAATTTAAAGGTTCAATTATATACAAGTCAGAAATGTGAGCATCAGGGCTGAAGAGATGGCCTAGAGGTTAAGAGCGCTTGTTGCTCTTGGGGAGGACCAGGGTTTAGTTCCCAGCACCCAGGTTTGGTGGTTTTCAACCATCTGTAACAGCAGCTCCAGGAGATCTGATGGCCTCTTCTGACCTCTGCAGATACCTAAGCTCTTATGGAGGGAGAGAGAGAGAGAGAGAGAGAGAGAGAGAGAGAGAGAGAGAGAGAGAGAGAGAAAGTATTCTGTCCACCACAAATTCTACCTCAAACTCACATGGAGCAAATTTGTTTGAACAAATGTGAAGTTCTTAGGAATCCATATGAAGGGTCACATTGTGATCAATCAAAACTTCTACAATCGGTCAGGTATGGTGGCATATTCCTGTGATTCTAGCATTTGAGAGTCTAAGGCAAAAATTTAGGTTACACGGTTGAGTTTAAGGCTAGCCTACGCTATACAGCAAGACCCTGTCTTGAAAAACTAAACAAAAAGGACTATTTTAAATAATCTACAATCCGATCAGGCTTGCCTGGAATATCAGTGCTCGGGAGGTTGGCACAAGATCAGTAGTTCAAAGCTAGCGTCAGCTACATACCAAGTTCAGAACCTTTGCAGTCAAGACGCTGCCTGTAAGTGTTATGCAGCCACATCTCCATTCTCCTAAGGAGACAGCTCTGTGGTTATCCGATTCACTTTAGTCCAGTGATGGATGGTGGTGTGACCATGTGGTCAGACTCTCACTTCCGTTCACTTTATGCAGAAATCTGGGTAATAATTTTGAACATTTCCTTTAATAGGGAAAGTAACTGATGAGCAGCAATGAATCAATGAAGAAGTGTGATGAGTACCCTGCTTAACATTCTTCCACAGTTCCCCAGAGCTTGCAGGATAAAGTCCAGACTCCTTAAACTGACAGTCACACATCTTCAGAGCTCAGCCTCATCTGTCTTAGTACCATTTCACAATTCCCCACCCCCCCTTGTCCTGGCTCAAGTAAGCAAACCTAGTCTTAGTGTGCCGAGATTGCAAAGGGCCATTAGCTCACAAGTATCCATTTGAAGTGTTATGATTTATATAAAGTACACCCTGCATGCAAAAGAGTCAAGCCGTGTTCAGTGTTACAAACCCACATCTGTCTTCGCATCACTAATCTCTGGGCAAACGGTACCCACCACTCCCATTTCACTGTCGTGCCATCATTTCAAGCCTTTCACAACTTGCTTCTCTTAGCACTGCTCACCCAAATGTGTGTGTGTGTGTGTGTGTGTGTGTGTGTGTGTGTGTGTGTGTGTGTAATTGAAATCCCTTAGGATGAACATCCTATTTTGAAAGATTTTGCAAATATTAATTTCCTTAGATTCTCTAAAACCACCTTGACTACAGCCTCCCTACCTCCTTTCGATGCTCTCTGTTGTGCATCCAGCTTCCTTCCGCTTCTTAAACTGACACATCCAGAGTGCCCTGTCCTTTCTCTGTTTACTCTTTCCAAGATCTTTCTCTGATTGGTTTTTTTCACTTGTCCCACTGTCATTCAAAGGCTCCCCACCTTCCTCTACTTATAAAATTGGGGGGCTATTAGGTTTGAAACAGCACTAAATTCTTCCTTCTCCATCAGCTTTACAAAATCCTTATGTATCTAGTTTATTTTGGCTTCTTGGACATGAGAGTGGAAGAGGGGGATGAGAAACTACAAAGGGCATTGGGATAACTCGATATGATTTAGGTATGACTGAGTTACAATATCAGGTCTGCCTTTTATCTTGAGCAATGTGGCAGGGAACACACATCCCATTTGGGTCTCAGTTTCTCTCCTATACATTAGACAAAATAATGCTTATATTTTAGATTTATTATATGAATCCCAATTGTGGCACTCAATAGAACTTTTATTGCCATTAATTTCACACCCATTCACTCCATATTTTATAGTCTATTTTTCCCAATTCATTTTTTCAATTGTGTCATAAACATCAGCAAAAGTATCTATGTGCACAAGCGTGTTGTCTGGCTCAGTGTTGACTGAGTCAAAGCCCTAATTTTCTCTATGTATGTGTCCAGGTTCCAGTCCCAATCTCCTCTTTTTCCTCCTCCCGCACTGTTTTTGTAAATGAATACCATTTTCCAAGCAAACATGAAATATTCGGATCCACAAATGTACCATATCCTCTTCACAAATTGAGATTTGCCTCAAATTCTGCATGTGTAATAAAGCTTGTTATCCCAGCTGGCCACGTTCTTTAGTTGCGGCTCCTCCCTCAGGTCCTCCTACTCTGCCCAGCACGCAGTGGTTTGTGCATAACTGATCCTTCCTGTTTATAGACTGTACAGCGCCCCTCCAGGTGAGCAATTAGCTACGGCTTCATGCTCCAATCTATTTCTCTGCTAAGCAAATGCACATGTATTAAACAACAAACAAACAAAGAAATCTAGACATTTCCTCAAAAAATTTTCTTTGTCCTGGCCTCTTATAAAGAAGTGGAAATAGGATGGTGGGCTAGTGAAATTTCTGTCAACTTGTCACAAGCTCAGGTCATCTGGGAAGAGGGAATCTCAATGGAAAAAAAAAATACCTCCATCAGACTGGCCTGTAGGCAAGACTAGGTGTGTGTTCTTGACTAATGATTGCTATGCAAGGGCCCAGCCCACTGTAGACAGTGCCACCCTGGGCAGATGGTCCAGGGTTGTATAAAATAAATCTGAGCAAACTTTGGATTGCAAGTAGCAAGCAGCATTTCCCCGTGGACTCTGTCTGGTCTTCCTTCCAGGTTCAAGCTAGGGTCCTGTCTTGATTCCCTGCCCTAGCTTCCCTCAGTGACTGACTGTAACTTGGAAGATGAAAGGAACCCTTTCTTCCCCAGGCTGGTTTTCGGTATTTTATCAGAGCAGCAGAAGTCAGACTGGACAGATGGGGTGGGCTGGGTGCACACATAGTACTGCTGGAAGGATTCCCTCGGGTTAAGACAACCGCCCGAGAAATTGACCAGGTAAGACTTTAAGCTCTGTTATCAATTGAAGTCAACCCCGTGGGAACCCCTCCACCATAAGCTTCACCATATTTTTTTCTTCCCCTGAGCTATTTTCCTAACCTTCCAGTCTCCTCTAAACCAGAGTAAACAAGAGATTTTGTTTTAAGCTCACAATTGAACCCTTAAGGAATATATATGTATATGTGTGTGCATATGCATGTATATATGTATATGTGTTAGGATTTGACTATGTTCTTGAAATTTCTTTCAAACAAAACCCAAGAGCAGAGTTTTAGACATTAACTTAAGGTAGTACCCAGTATAAAATTTCATACCGTGCAAGTTCAGTACATAAGTTTAGAGAGAGAGAAGACGGTCTTGCTCAAACTGGCACTGAACTTGTCTCCTCCGTTTCTCGAGTGCTGTGATAACATGGGCACGCCACCATGGCCTGGCTAAGAGCTGATTATAGGTCACTATTCAGGATTTAATGTTGGTGAACTGCAGCAGAAAAAGATATTAGGATACAAAGAGAACTTGACACTGTGGGCTTAACTCTCCAACAAGGTAAACTACATCAATCATTGGCACCTGGCACTATATATATTTAAGTATTATTGAGATCCTGGGGAATGGAGCTATTATTTTATTTTGTATTTCTTGGTACTGTATCAACTCAAAATGCACCCTCTTCATGCAAGAGAGTTCAGGAATAAGAAATAATAGAAGCCCCACTATTCTACCATTCTAGGTATAGCTCACACTTAAAAAGTTTTAAACTAATTTTTGCAGTTGGTTGCTGTAGAGCGTGCAATGTATGTGATTATTCATCTCAGTTATATAAGACCTCACCACTGAAAGAAAAATTGTTTTTATTGAAACACAGAATAGTAAAAATGGATCTTTGGAAACTATCCGACCTTTTGTTCAAGGAAAATTGAGGCCCATAAATCTCACAAGAACCAGGAACTACCTGCTGAAAGCAGTGCACACACTTCCGTTCTGAAAACCTAGACTTTTCTCACATCAGAGTTTTATAAGTCTCCAGGGACAAGTTCCATGGGTTATCACTAAAAAAGGTGTGTATCATCAGTGGACAATGCTTTTGCACTTTTCTTGGCAACCCCTATGGCATGGTACTTTCTAAAATTCAGCTACCTTATTAAAGAGCTACCCTGGAGTAGTAGATAGACCTCAGAGCTCTCTCGGGTATATCCCTCTGAGCCCAGATCTTAATAACACTACTTACTAGACCATCCTGGCCAGTACACCCAACTTCCTTGAGCCTTAGTTTCCTACTCAATAAAATGGAGACGACTCAAGTTTGATGTGAAGATCTGAAAGGAAAACATTTAAGCTACGGTCAGATGAAGGTACACAGCCCACCAAACTCAGGGCAGAGGCGGCCGACTCCAGGAGGTTCGGGAACCAAGGTCCCAGGGAGGCCTGGGACTTCAGCGGCTGGAGTCCCGTCTACATTTTCTTGGCCTCGGTGGCTGTCACCCCAAGATCCCGACAGTTCTGGGCTTCGTTCCGGAATCTAACACTGTTTTAGAGCCTTGTTTTCTCTGCCCGAGGCCCGAGCTGGTCGAACAGAGCTTCCGGGCTCCTCCGCTGCCGCTGGTATTCGCAGGAATCCAGCACAGAGCTCCATCTTCCCGTCTTTCTGAACCTGACCGAAGGTGAGCGTTCACCGGCTTGGACAGCCACCGCCCTCCCGGGGCCGCAGCGCCACACACTTCAGCCAGCTCAGCAGGCGGAGGTGCCGAAAGCCTCGTTGCCTAGGAAACTGGGGTGGGGCCTGGCACAGACCGCCTTTCGGGGAATTTACGCAGGCGCACAGCCTGGTTCCGAGTATCGCGAGAACCGCTTCCCGGAAGTTCCACGTCAGTGGGTCAGCCGGTCCACGGGTCGGTGGGTTCCTCTGGATCAGTGACGCCGGGAGCCTGTGAGAGGCTCGGGCTCGGACAGCCGGAGCCATGGTAGGTCGGGCCCTGCGGGACAGAGAGCGAAGCTCACCGGATGCGGCGGGTTCCGGGGGCTCCCGGGCTGGGGACCGTGGTGAGACGCGGTCTGCGCCCCTGCTGCGGCCTGGCGGGGTCCTCCCGTCCTGTTGGAACCCTGCTAGGCAGAAGGCCTGGCCTGGAGGCTGGGGTGGTTTGGGTGCCTGCGAGTGAGCAGATGCTGGCCCTCCTGGCAGTCAGGGCGCCTGTCTGTGCACCCGCCCTCTGCACTGGGTCCAGTAGTGCAAGTGAATGCCAGGGGCAGAAAACGGACCCCAAAGGCAACTTGGACAAAAATCACTTCATTCTGTCATTAAGCTGGTGTCTGTCTGCTAATCCAGCATCCAGGTTGCGCGCGGTGTTTTGGTAGTGTGCAGACCCCACATTGCAAACTTAGAGGAAAACAAAGTCAAATGTGTATGGAGTCAAGGTGGCATTTCAGCCGTCGTTTTCTAGGGGCAAAGAAAGATTAGGAAATTGTTTATAAAACTAGCTTATGTGATTTTCTGCACTTTTTAAAAAAATCATCACCGTCACGCCCATATGTGACCCGAAATGCTTCTGCACGGGATTGTTACAATGTAAAACGTGTGAGGCTATCTTTCCTTGGAAAAAAAGTAAGAAAAAAATAAGTATTTGTATTCGTAAATATTTTCTTGCCTGTTTTATTTTTTTATGGCTCACATGAGCAAATATTCAGGCGATTGAAGACTGGAGGAAATAATTCCAAGTCCCTTACTTGGTGGTTTAAAAAAACACTTAAGACTACATTTTCACAAAGCAGATTGTGGAAAAGTCGAAACAGGATTGGCTAGTGAAAGGCATGGCAACTCCCAGGAAACCTCTTGGAGGAAGAGTTTGGAATAAAATTTAGTGTTTCCAGCTCCTCCCATACCATCCTCATTTGTACACTTTATTGGGTCCCCAAAGTCGAGAAGCCACCTCAACAGACCTTGTATGGTAATCATTTTATATTAAACAGCTCATATTGATTGGGTCATTTTAGAGAAAGCCCTTGGATATGCCTAATTTCATCTTGAGACATTTTTTAATAGTCAAATATTGCTTTCATTTCTTTATGCCATTTCCACACCCACAGACGGAACCAACTTTGAGTGGAAGATATTTGGGGGAAAATACCATGAATATTTATTTATTGACATCTATCTTGTGATAGTATAAGTCTTTGACCTTGTATTGATGTTTTAACTAATCTAGAGATGGCAATGGGTAGATTAGAAGCATATACCACACCATGTTATATAACTGGACTTGAGCAACCATGGGTTTTGGTTTGGTGGAGGGTACTGGAACCATCTGCAGACACCCAAGGATGACTGTATTTTAGGTCTCGAGTCGAAAGCACAAAGCATGAATGTATACGTTTGCCCACTTACCATAGGAGTATTTACTGTCTTGCATCTTGCTAAACATTTGCCAGCTGATTTTCATAGCCGCCTGTAGATCATTATGAGTAATGCTTATGAGGTGGTTACTATAAGCCTTGCACTGCCCTAACTGAACTCTGAATTTACTGCTCAAAGCACCAAGAGGTAGATATTGTTATCCCTGTTTATGAAAGTCAAACTTTTTACTGCATATCTAACTGTTGCAGCTGAGGTTTGAATGTAGCAAGACTCTGGACCTTGTTAATCCACCTGTTCCTCTCCCCATTCCCAAATAAATAAGTTGTGGAGAGAAAGACCTCTATAAGCAGTGATCCTGCCCTTAAGAAGTATTCACTCAGTAAGCAAGAAGAGCTGTGTGCACAGATGTATCGTGGTGAATGGGGAGGAGTCCTGGCTAGGCTGATCAGAAAGGGCATATTGGTGACAGTGGCATTTGAACTAAGTCCGGGGATGAGGACACATTGTGAGTACTTTAACTATCCAGGACCTGCTACAGTAGCTTTTACATTGTGACTGTGATGGTAAGTATGACTGCAGGAGCTCTTGCCTGCAGTAATGGACATTTTAAAGTAGTGTCTGCGCATTGGAGTATGTGGAGCTGTACGGGGTTGTTCAAAGATCCCTGAGCTCTTTGATCAATTTTAAATCATTGTGAGCATAAAGTATATATTTATAAGTATATACTTCGATGTGGTAGCTTGTGCGGAAGATCCCACTATGACTCCTGGCATAAATATTCATCCTGTGTGTTGACTCTAAGATGAGAGGAAGAAGTTAAAATTTGTGACAGTAGTGAGTAGGGCAAAGGTTCAGAAGACATTGAGAAGATGCCGCCTTCCTGATTGGCGTATGATTTAAAGACGGTGGCTTGAGTAAGTTTGAGATGGATAGGAACAAGTGACAGTGGAAGTGTTCTCAAGGGACCTGAAGAGTTAGAACACGGATCTTGAAAACAGTTGTTGGAGGTGAGGGAGGCATGCACTGAAGAGCAGTAGACAGTGACCTACACCTGACAGAGATCCAAAAGAGGGAAGAGAGACCGTGGTAGGTGTTTGTTTCAGGATATTACCTCTGTTGGATCCTCATGTGTTGAAAAGTCACCCTAAATTTCTGTCCCGTTCGTGAATGGAACAGTGCAAAGAAGCTAGTCCAGTAACTCTTCCTGCCAAGAAAGCTTTCAGGTTGTGCTTTAGGCTTGTTGAAAGTGAAATGCGTTTTAAGTTAGCCCATAGGAGAGAGTGGAACCTGCTGCTCCAGGGCATTGCTGTCTAATGGGTTTCTTCTGAAATGGCATCCCTGGGAGAAACAGAAACCGGTTGGTCAAATCATTTCTGTTCCTTGGTTCAGGTAATGAGGCTGACTGGAAAGGGGGCAGTTTTAAAACTATTGCTATTTTATGGCTTGGTTTTATTCAAATTAGTTCTAATTTTTCAGTGTTTCTATAAGTTCAAAAGGCCTTCATGGACATGAATAAAACCTTTGTTGATCAGACATTACTGCTTGTCTACAGTTTAAATATCCCCCACCCCCACGTCTGATTAGTTCCAAAGAGCTCATTTCCTATGGCTTAGGATGACTACAGCTTCACAATAGTTCCTCATATAACAGTAATGGCATGGACATGAGATTGTGATTTAGTTGATGTTTAAATTTAGTTTAGTTTGCATTTATTTACCTGTCTATAAAGTAGGTGTTCTAGAAGTATCATCTGTAGTTCCTTAGAGGTCCTTTACTGTTTAGTCACAGATCCGAAGTTTCACCAGTAGTAGGATGCTATTGGCCTTTCCATCAGGTTTATATTTGCACTGCTGAAAGGTGACCGTGCTGGAACGAGCTAGATTGTGCTGATGACACACGCTTTTTGAGACCAGAGTTTTACCCTGTGGCCCAGGCTGACCTTGAACTCCAGTCCTCTTTTCCTGGGCCTAAAGTGCTGAGATTACAGGAGTGCACCACTACACCCAACCTGATATATTCTTGATTGTCAAACAGTTGTTTTTAAAGTAAGACTTTTTGTAAGAATGCTGTCAATCTCAACACCTGAGTAGGCATCTTCTAAATATTTGCATGACAGAATGAGGATGTGTAAAATATTTGTAAAGCCACATATGTCTGGTGCAAAGGCACTTCAATACAGATAAAGTTCAGGTTGCAGGCGTCACTTGATATGGTGCTGCTTCTTCAGACATTTATTAGACATAGTCTGGTAACTGAAAGATGTTACCTGGTCCCTGACCATGTTTGTTACTGATGATAGAATTTTAGAGACTGAACTTCGTGTATTTCTCATACTCAAAGGCCTGTCAGCTAAAGTAGGTAGTGGTATTAATAAATGTGACTTCTGATTCAGTGTAATGAAATATGTCATATTAATGGATCTGTGTAACTCAATGAACCATCATTTCTCAAATGACCAGTGTATTACGTTATAAAAAGCCAGGCAGGAGTTGATATCTATTCAGAGTATGGGATAGACCCGTGGATTTGTTCTTTAAGGAACCCCCTTCTCACTCAGGCAGCATCAAAGCAACATCCATTCTCCAAGGTATGATTATCGTACTCTGCTTCCTAACTAGATGTGTTTGAGGCCAGAGGTGTTTGAGGTGATTGTTTTTGTTACATATCAACATTATTACTTGAAGTCCTCATAAATTTTAAGTGTATAAAGAAAGAGGTCTGGATAAGTAAAATTTAAAAACCACTGCTATAAATACAAACTTAAAAAAAATCTCATTTTTCTAAGTGTGATTAACATGTGTGCATTAGACTTGAAACTATTCAAAATTTAACAAAGTGAAAACAATTGTTTCATAAGCCTCTTGATATATCATTTCAAAAATATTTTATTTGATTTAACAATTTAATTTTCTCAACAATTTTCTTTTCTTCTTAGCCTCTTCGACTTGACATCAAGAGAAAGCTAACTGCTAGATCTGATCGAGTTAAGAGTGTGGATTTGCATCCTACAGAGCCATGGATGTTGGCTAGTCTTTACAATGGCAGCGTGTGTGTTTGGAATCATGAAACTCAGGTAAGACTTCATTAGCAATAAAATACCACTAGTAATAAAGAAGCACCAGAGTCCAACAGCTGTATGTGTGTTGCTTCTCAACAGGAGTTAGGTTTGTGTGGGTGTTGCTTGTGGGAGAAACTCTTCTGGGCATATTGTATGTGGTATTTAAATACAGCAACGTTGGTGTAGATAATATTATCACCAACTTTTGTTCTGCTTCTTTTTCCCCTCTGTCACTAGTTGCCATTCATGTATGTTGAGAGTGGCAACAGCATTTTTAGGGGTGAATCCAGATGCTCTTACATTTCAAATAAGGAAATTTGGTGCCCTTTTTGAGGTAGTAGGTACAGTGTTTAAAAACAACAGCAGTGTTTTATTATTTGGTGCCTACCTGCTGCTAATTTACTGGCAAATCTTAACCACACTGAGTCTTGATTTGTTACTCTGAATGGATGATAATTGTTGTGATCTTTGCATGACAGAACTGGTAAGCCCATGGAATAAAATGACAGGCAGTTGTTTCTGACTCACAAAGAACCATCTCAGTGTGAGCTGCTACTTTCTTGACTTACATGGAGCACTTCCATGGCTGAAGCATGCGGCCTTCTCCACTCTTTAGGTGGTTTAGCTCCTGGAGTGTGAGTTGACTTTTCTTGCCATTTGTCCCACCGCAGCACCTCATGTGTTACTCAGTCATGATGGTTTGCTCTACAGCTGGCCTCTTTGCAGTGCTCCAAACAGCCTTGGATTTGTTAATTCAAAGATTTTGTGCCTTTTTTTGCTATCTTGCAGACTGCATTCAGCTGCTCTGTTGATGTCATAGTTACCTGATAGCAGCTGTGTATCTTGGTGGCACTTATTCAAGATTTGTTTTAAGAATCTTTGAAGTCTGTCCCGGGAAGCCAGTGTGGCCTTAGCAGTTCTTGTAAACCAGACTCTGTTGGTTTTTTTCAGTGTGCCTTGGTTAATGAACCAGTAAGATGTGTCATGTTCCTGAAACTCTTCATTATTGCTTTCTTGGTATAGAAAGGCGTTAAAAATGATAGCTTTGCCAGGTCAGGACAACACATATCCATAATTCTAGGCAGAGACAGTGGATCTCCGAGTTCAAGGCCAACCTGGTTTACAGAACAAGTTCCAGGATAGCCAAGACTACACAGAGAAACTCTTGTCTCAAAACAAAACTTTAAAAAAAAAAGTTTAATTTTTAGAATTTTAAAGAACAGGCATTTAAAATGGGAAAGCAAAGATATCTGTTCATATCTGACTTTTCTAGATTCCAGAATTTCCCCCTTAACTTATGTAGATGATCCATTCTGAGCACCCGGGGGACATCTAAACTTCTTAGTTTTCATGCTTACTAAAACAAACAAACAATAACCACAAAATCCCCAAAGTATTTTTCTAGAAATAATGTTGCTAAGATGTGAAAAAGAAATTATATCTTGTTTGTGTCATTTCTATGGGCTCAAAAAGTCTTATTTTATTTTATTTTATTTTATTTTATTTTATTTGAAAACAGAGTCTCACTGTGTAGCCCTGGCTCTCGTGCCTCAAAACTTACAATGATCTGCCTGCCTCTGCCCCAGGTGCTGGGATTAAAGGTGTGTGCCACTGCACCAGTACACCCCATTTATGGCTCTTTTTTTTTTTTTTAGTTTATTTTTATGTGCATTGGTGTTTTGCCTGCATGTATGTCTGTGTGAGAGTGTCAAATCCCATGGAACTGGAGTTACAGACAGTTGTAAGCTAACATGTGGTTGCTGGGAATTGAATCCAGGTCTTCTGGAAGAGCAGTCAGTGCTCTTAACCCCTGAGCCATCTTTCCAGTCCCTTGTGGCTCAATTTTTAAAGGAAACTTAAGCTAACTGAACAGGTACTGAGTGGACTGCACAGCAGCTGAATTCAGCACTGTTGTAGGTGTGGGTGCACAGTGGTGATGCCTCCTGCCCTTGCAGAGCATGGTGGGAAGATAGAAAGTGAACTTGATTCCCCCTGAGCGGTGGTACTGAAGGGAGGAAAGGTTTCCAAAGAGAGGAGGGCCAGAGGACAGAGGGTCCAGAATGCCGTCCTGTGACCATCTGCTTTCTCTTTTAGTTTTTTATTTTCAAATCTGCTAAAGAAAGGGTGATTAGTCCCTCTCCTGCATTTTAATGTTGAGCTGTCATACGTTCTTTAACAACATTTTAAACTAGAAATGCTTTATAGCCTGATGTTTAAGTAGAGCAGAATAAGACCTTTCAGTTGTTTCCTCGTAACTCAACCTGTTTATTCTTGTTAACATTTCAAGACACTGGTGAAGACGTTTGAAGTGTGTGATCTTCCTGTTCGAGCTGCAAAGTTTGTCGCAAGGAAGAACTGGGTAGTGACAGGAGCAGTAAGTACTTCTGAATATCAAACTCTATCCTCTGATTGGCCAGTGGTTATAAATACCAATTGCAGAATTGTAATGCCTGATTTGTTTAGATAATTAATTAGATGTAGCATTTGAAGGATGGATGTTATGCCTTGCCTTGAGCCTGTAATAATACTGTTTAGCTTTTTAGCAGTTTACCTCATAGTAGTGACATTTTAAACCCTCTATTCCTAGGATGATATGCAGATTAGAGTGTTCAATTATAACACCCTGGAGAGAGTACACATGTTTGAAGCACACTCAGATTACATTCGCTGTATTGCTGTTCATCCCACCCAGCCGTTCATTCTCACCAGCAGTGGTAAGAGACAACCTGTTTCAGTCGTGTGCACTCTGAGTAACGATTTCCTTTCAGTGAGGCGTGTTAGACTTTAACTGCTGTTAGCAGTGGAGCTCTCACTCCAAGCGTCTTTTAAACTTTTGAATGCATTACTGTGCCATTGATGCCGCCCACCTGTGTATTTTAATGAAGTAGCTGTATTTAGGATGATATTACAATTGCTCCAATTCCTGTCAGGGAAAATACAAAGGTCTAGATGCTTCAGTGTCTAGGGAGCAGAAAGCTCGTTAGTATGCTGATGAGTGGGCTATTGGCAGGTTGCCATGGACACTGGTTGGTTTGTCTGCATATTCAGATTACCTACTTCCCTGGTATTAGTGTAAAGCAGTGGCCCTGTGGGAGGGTGATTACCCTGGGTAGCCCTGAGTTGGTAGTAGTCTTTGAAATGTTCTTAAATTAACAAGTGAGAACTTTTATAAAGCAGTCTGTCTCATCAGACAAAAGCTGCCTCTTTCAGCAGTCAGCGCTGTCCAGTCAGACTTAGATGGTGATCACAGCTCCTCTTAAATTAAAAGATTTTTTTATCCTCATGATTTTTGTCTGCTTTTAGTAGTTAATTATATACATTTTGTTCCTGTTCTGTAGTTAGGTTTGCCATGAGGTAAATGGGTACTTGGAGATCTTTTCTAGCATTGGTTCTATGGTTTAGGTAATGGAGTGTGTAAACTCTGCTAGTTTGTTGCCTTAAAAGAAACCAAGACTGTCTCACTACAGAAATGAAAAGCAAATTACAACTGACTTGACTTCTTTTGTTGTAGATGACATGCTTATTAAGCTCTGGGACTGGGATAAAAAATGGTCTTGTTCACAAGTGTTTGAAGGACACACACATTACGTTATGCAGATTGTGATAAACCCCAAAGATAACAATCAGTTCGCCAGTGCCTCTCTGGACAGGACCATCAAGGTAGGTGTCCACTCTGTTTTCTGCTTTCCTGTGCCTGGCCAGAAAACTGCTTCTGTGCTCTTACGGAAGGAACAGTGTAAAATTAGTGTACACTCTAGGGTCTTAAGATAGGAAGCGTTGCCATGGTTTTCTGTGTCCTTTCGTCACTGTTGCCTCTCCTTCATCATTTAAATTCTGTCTGCTGCCATTTCCCCTTCCTGTCTCTGTTCTTCCTATGGGCTTCTTTTGTCTATAGGGTTCATCTTGTCAGTTCACGCTTTCAGAGCAAACTACAGCTACCTAAGAATGAAATACAAAATTGTCAGGGCTAATGTGGGCTGTTGTTATAGACACCAGTATAACCTTGATTCTGTACTCTCTGTCCTCTAGAAATGCCATGAGTGTTCCTAGAACATTGCCTTCCGTCAGCAATTCCTCTGGACTTCTGGTCTTTTCATTCTCCCATTTAGATTTATTTCTCTCCAGACATTTCTCTTCTGCAGCTCTCTAAGGGTTTGCACAGAGAGTCATACTGAGAAACTCAAGTCAAGCACCTGAGCTCTAGACTGTATGCCACTCTCCCTAGCTTTTACTTCTATTAACAGTCTTCACATTGAGTCATAATTCATGTAATTTGGAATCCTTTATCCCCATGACAGACTGGATGTTTGGGGCAGGAGCTGTGTCTCCCCTTTCACAGCCCCAAGAAGACATTCTGAGAGAACAGCACAGTGCCTTGGCTGTACTGGACACAGTACATGCATGCTGCAGCGAGTGTAGTCAGATTTCTGTTCATACTGTCTCTCTGTACATTGACTTAAAATAAAATCCAAGTCATATTATTTTTGCTTACATATATATAACAATTTTATTAATTTAACTCATTTAAGCTATTATGTGTTTGAAGATCTTCAGATTTTTACCTAGCCTTGTAACTAACCTTTTGTTTAATTGCCCTTTTGACACAGGTGGGAAACAGATCAGTTCTAACTTCTTTACTAAATTAGGTTTATATATTTATTTTTGAGTCAGGATCCCCAGTGTATCCTAAGGTGGTCCAGAATTTACTGTGTAGCCCATACTGGCCTCACATTCTCAATTTTCTCAACTTCCCAGTTGCTGGGAACATAGGCTTGTGTCTCTCTGCCTGAAAGGTTTTCTTTCATTTTAGTACATGTTACCAATCCACTAAATTGCTTGTTAAATAAACCCTTACTTACCTTTAAGCAGAGATCCTCAAAGTGTTTTGTACTGATTCTTGCACTCTGCCTGTATACCGGTATTCTTAGTTTGCTTTCTGTTGCTGTGATGAAACACTGACCAGAAGCAACTTGGGGAAGAAAGGGCTTATTTATCTTATAGCTTTTAGTCCATCATCTAGGGAGGTCAGAGCAGGAACTCATGCAGGAACCTGGAGGCAAAATAGAGGCAGAACTGTGGAGGAGCACCATAGTTAATGACTTGCTCAGCATGCTTTCTCAGGCCATCCAGGCTCACCTGCCTAGGGGTGGCACCCCCCCCCCCCCTTAGTGTGCTGGGCCTTCCTACATCAATTATTAATCAAGAAAAGGCCATTCTGATGGAGGTGTTTTCTCAATTAGAGCCCTTCTTCCCGGATAACTAGCTGTGTGAAGTTGACAAAAAACTAACTAGACACGAGCTGAACCATAATTTGTATGGAGAAGCCTGGGAATTGGCATCTGTTAGAGAGCAGTGATTATGCTCCCTGGAAGTTAACACTGTCTTGGCTATGGTGTTTGATGTCTCCTGTGAGGAGTGGGTGGAGCTGCCTCTCAGAGTGCTGACTGGCAAATGTTGCTGTTTTCTGAAGGTGTGGCAGCTGGGGTCTTCATCACCAAACTTCACTCTGGAGGGACATGAAAAGGGCGTGAATTGCATTGATTACTACAGTGGTGGCGACAAGCCGTACCTCATTTCAGGTGCAGATGACCGTCTTGTTAAGATATGGGATTATCAGGTACAGTTCCTATACCCTTCCTTGCTATATGCTGGACTTGGTCTTTACTGCTTCCTATAGCACCACTGGGACTTGGAAGGAAGAACTCTGTAGAGAGTCTTAGTTAAGGCCCTAGTATTTGCACCTAAATTGTGGTCCTAGAATTCTCCCACTCATAAAAACAAATCCAAATGCATTTTAAGGTTTTAAAAACAAAATGCCAGCATGCTTATTGTTTGTTTAAAGGGCTTTTGCCTTGTCATATTAAAGCACATGTGTCTGAGTGTCCTCATTGCCAGACCTCTGTATCCGAAAGAACACAAGCACAGCAGTGAGTGTTGTGATGTAACCTCGCTCCTGGGTGTGCACTCATACTCCACACTTCTCACATCGTAAGTAGTTTCCCAACAGCAGAGTATAGTGGTACCATCTATGTATTAGGGAGACTGAGGCAGGTGGATTGCTATGTAGCATGGGCTACATAGCAAGACTCTGTCTGGGAAAAAAGTTTCCACAAGCAAGTAGGCCTAAAAAAATAAACAAACCACAATTTTACTTTGAAACTTTCTTAGATTTGTGTTAATCTAGAAAAAAATTAAAAGGCTAAAACAGTATGGTCTCCTTCGACCAAGGGTGAAGTCTGTGTAATAAAGAAATTGATTATGTCATAGATAAAAATAATGTAATTATCAGGAAAATAATATTCAGACGAAACTTATCTCTTGGGATTTTCTTTAAGTGTAATAATCACATTTACTTTTACCTATGACATAATTGAAGAAAATAGTCATATATAAAACAAAAGAATAATGCTTTTAAAATGTCTGTATTAGGTCTGTTGAGTTTGCCATAACTACTATCAGGCGGAGAGAAAGGGCACTGAGAAAATTAAAGATGTGTTATTTGCTTTCAGTACTGAATCTGTTTTCTGTGTCTTGATTTCAGAATAAAACTTGTGTGCAGACCCTGGAGGGGCATGCCCAGAATGTGTCCTGTGCAAGCTTCCATCCTGAGCTGCCCATCATCATCACAGGGTCAGAAGATGGTAGGTCAGAGTCAGTGTCACTTGTGTGCTTGACATGACTCACTGCGTGTTTAAACCAAGTGGTGCCCAGCATTCAGTGGGAGATTTCTAGCTGTTTCCATATTTGGATTAGGATTCTAGGCTTACAATATGAGGAGAATAAAGCGGCTTTATCACCACCATTCTAGTGTCTTTTACACTATCACTTAAATAAAAGGACATCAGATAGTCTAGAGAGGAACTGAAAAAGCCTGTGATCTGGAGTCTGACAGACCTGTGTTCAAATTCAGGCTCTGCCACCTTGCAAATACATGTTTTGGGTAGATTAAGAGATGAGAACATGCTACTCATAGAAATATAGCAAGATGGAGAAGAAATTACACCAGCAATCATGTGATACATGTTTTTACACTTAAATTTAATTGCCTAGTTTTATTTTCTTAGTTGTAAATTTTTTGCTATTTCATTTTCGTTGCTTTGTAAACTCAGATAAAGAATATAGATCTAAATGTCATAAAATTACTAGAAATTACTTTTGTTGAAATAGAAAGACTTCCATGCAGCTCATTCACCACAGTTTATCTTAGATGTTCATATCCAAAAGGAAAGCTCACATCGTTCATATCCAAAGGGAATGTTCATGTTGCTTTTTAGGAACGGTGAGAATCTGGCATTCTAGCACCTACCGGCTTGAGAGCACACTGAACTATGGAATGGAGAGGGTGTGGTGTGTGGCCAGTCTGCGAGGGTCCAACAATGTCGCTCTGGGCTATGATGAAGGGAGCATCATTGTTAAGGTAATTATACTTTGTTTAAATGTGTAGACATAGGCAGAGCCACTGTTGTAAGGCCATCTTCCAAGTCATCAGTTGTGTTAAATTAATATTTCTGTCATTAACTAGAGGAGATTAGGCAATGACAGTTTAACATGGAAGAAAGGAAGTAAGACTCCATGAGGGGGAAACGACTGTTGTGTGGTTTTTGACTTTCTTTTAGTCACTAGAGCTATCTGTCATTGTTCCAGCTTGGTCGGGAGGAACCTGCCATGTCCATGGATGCCAATGGAAAGATAATCTGGGCCAAGCATTCAGAAGTTCAACAGGCCAACCTAAAAGCAATGGGTGATGCTGAAATTAAAGATGGAGAAAGATTGCCACTGGCAGTAAAGGATATGGGCAGTTGTGAAATATATCCACAGACTATTCAGCACAATCCTAACGGGAGGTAAGCTGTCACTAACATCCCTCTCAGAGCAACTTCGCATCTGCACAGCATGTCCTTAATCCATCCCCATGCTGGACCCTGCTCCATGGTTCCACAGTTGCAGGCAGCCACGTCAGTTGATGGAGTTGACATGCAGAGTGGCACAATGTCATTGCATGGTATTGTTTCCTTGTACTCCAGATGCACTGGATTTGTGTTCTTGGGGTCAAGGACCTAGTCCTATCCTATGAGTGGCCTTACTGTTCTTATGGAAGACTAGCTCCAGTGTGTCTTCTGGAAGTTTGGGATTAGAAAACTGTGTTTCTTATTCACAATCTGAATCGTCAGTTCTGTTTTCCTGTAAGATTTATAAAGTAATAACTGCTGTGTGAGAGAAGTTTCTACAACAATAAGTTTAACTCAAACCTCTAGAGCCATGGTTCTCAACTGTGGATCTTGACCCCTCTGGGGGGATCACATATGAGGTATTTACAATTCATAACAGTAGCAAAATTACAGTTATGAAGTAGCAACAAAAAAATTTATGGTTAGGGGTCACCACAGCATGAGGAACTGTATTAAAGGGTCACAGCACTAGGAAGGCTGAGGACTACTGCTCTAGAGCCTTATAAATCATTTTATAGTGTATCTGGATGTCTTAAGCCATCTTCGCTATCATAAATGACCAAAGTATGGTATCATGGTTTAATCAATGATGACTACATTTTTAATTACCTTATGAAAGTTAAGGCATATATATTAATATCTTCAAACTTTTTTTTTGCTGTAAGGTTCATTTTACCTTTGACTGACCTTTAATAACAGACATTATTATTTTCTAAATGAAATTTGAAAAGAGGTATTTTGTCTATTGGGGAGAGATGTTTGGGTATGTAACATGCTATTCTTGTTATTTAAATGTTAATGATCCTGTTTATTTTAATAAATTTATCAGTTGAATAAGATTTTTTGTTCATATAAATGATGTACATCGGTGTGCATTGCTGTAAGGTAGTGCCTTGTGGTGTGAATGCCATGAGCAAGGTGATGGGCATCTTGGTGCTCAGCAAGCACTACCGCATGACTGGAGTTCTCTGCATCTCCAGCTGTGGTTGCTCTCCTGTCTCCTGTTCATCAGAGAAGGCCACTGCAACAATGTTTTTGTCATTTACCCTATATTCATAATTGCTTTTGGACTCGTTGCTTAGAATATTATATACAGCATATCAAAGAAATGTGTAACTAACATTTTAAATTATAATAATTGACTAAAGAAGCATTTGTTACTGAGTTATTTTATTATAAATGTGGATTACCGTTTCCTGATACTTCTTGCGATTGCCACTGTGACTTCTGTCATTTCTAGGTTTGTTGTGGTGTGTGGCGATGGGGAGTATATCATCTACACAGCAATGGCTTTGAGAAACAAGAGCTTTGGGTCTGCCCAAGAGTTTGCATGGGCCCACGATTCTTCAGAGTAAGTTTTAGTTGCATGATGCCTGATTGTAAATAGCGTATTGGTGCCAGTGTGGTTGGTGCTTTTCCATGTTAAGAGAGTTCCCCCACAACAGCTTCCTTGAGGCGTTTGGAGAGGATAAACTGCCCGTCTCCTGTCTGAGTTACCATTGAGCCGGCTCACTCAGGCTAATGTAATAAATCCATTCAACTGGGGATCTAAGACCTGTATCTTAGGGAACCTGTGACAGGACTTGATGCTTGGGGTTTAAGGCAAAGTAGGCCCAGCATCAAATCTTTAGGAAGCCATCACAGGCATGGCCTCCCAAGGGGCTGGCTGCCCTGCCCTTTATAAAGTAGTTGGGAGAGATGGTGCTATGCCATGTCACCTGGACAAGAACTTTAATGGATCTTTTTCTAAAACTCAATTTCTGCGTGTCCCCTGCTGTTCATTCTTAACCCTTTCTGTCCGAATTCAGAATATTCATAAAATGCTGTCATGAAAGCAGAAGTCACCTTAGCTCTCTATAGTGTATGCAGTTCATAACCACCAACAAAGTCAGATTATCCCCATCTAGTCAACAAAGTCAGATTATCCCCATCTAGTCAACAAAGTCAGATTATCCCCATCTAGTCAACAAAGTCA
>NW_004949110.1:8455067-8480381 GCF_000317375.1 Microtus ochrogaster
ATCTAGTCAACAAAGTCAGATTATCCCCATCTAGTCAACAAAGTCAGATTATCCCCATCTAGTCAACAAAGTCAGATTATCCCCATCTAGTCAACTCACTCCGCAGTCCCAGACAAACACTGATCTGCTTTTTGTTATGTTATAGGTTAGAATTTCTTCTTTAGATGTCTTTGGAGTTTCATATCATTGGAGCATTCTAGGCTCTGGCTTTTGAGATCACCCATGTTTTCATCTGTATCAATAAGTAGTTCTTTTGTGTGTAAAGTAGTATTCCTTTGAATGGATGGACCACAACCTAAGCATTCACCTTTGATGGATATTGGTGTCATTTCTGGTTTCTAAAATGGTTTGTGAACCTTAGTAATTTGCATAACATATAGCATGAAACTCATTCATTATTTGTCTAACTGTGAAGTTTTATCCGAGGACAAAAACAGGTCAGTGTCTTTTCAAATGGGGATATATTTTTTTATATTTATTTATTTATTTTTTTTTTTGATTTTTGAGACAGGGTTCCTCTTTAGCTTTTTTTGGTTCCTGTCCTGGAACTAGCTCTTCTAGACCAGGCTGGCCTCGAACTCACAGAGATCCGCCTGCTTCTGCCTCCCGAGTGCTGGGATTAAAGGTGTGTGCCACCACCGCCCAGCAAATGGGGATATATTTTATTTTTTGAATAATTAATATTAAATTAGAAGTAGTTGAAGATATTTCTAACATTTGATGGAATTATGGTTTAGTGTGTAATATGTTGTTTCCTCTGTTCCTTAGGTATGCAATAAGAGAAAGCAACAGTGTTGTAAAGATTTTTAAGAACTTTAAGGAAAAAAAGTCATTTAAACCCGATTTTGGAGCGGAAAGTGAGTGCTATTTATTTATGACACACTTTGAGAATCTTTGTAATGGCTCAGAATATTTGAGTGGAATCTCTCTGTGTCCTTTTAAAGGTATCTATGGGGGCTTCTTGCTGGGAGTCAGGTCTGTGAATGGCTTAGCCTTCTATGACTGGGACAATACAGAACTCATCCGCAGAATTGAAATTCAGCCCAAGCATGTGAGTGTCCCCTCTGGTTGCTTTTGGGAGGTTTCTCTTTGAAATGTCTGAGTCCCTCACGTCAAGAAGGGCCCTTTGCATACTGCTATCCTGATCCCGTTGTGCTGAAGACCATGGCATTTATCTAAGAAGTGCTCACAATATCATTTCTGCGTTGGAATCAGATAGTTAACATTGGCTATTTGTAAAAACATAGAATGTTACACAAATTCCAAATGCTATTCAAATTTTAAATGATCTTAACAAAGTGAATATGCATGTTGAAGAAAAGAAATTAGGGAATTTTTAATGTGGAAAAGCCTTTCCATGCTTCATGTGCTGATGGTCAGGAGCCCTTCTCCAGTAACAGCCTTAGAGATGCCAGTTGGTTGACAGCTTTCACTGTTAAGACATTGCCATTAGGGAGCATCTTGCCTCCCTGTGGTCCTGAGTCTGTCTGATAGAGAATAGGGCCATGACCCACAGAGGGTACTGGCTTGTGGTGGTGTTTTTTTCTTTATGTATGAGTGCACATACATGTATGGAGAGAGAGAAATAAGGAGTAAGAATCACTGGTTTAGAGAATTGGGAGCAGCTCACCCTTCCTAAATGACAGCACTCCTGTCTCCCATTAGCTTTCCTGGGCTAAGTACAACAGCCCTGTGCTGTTGCCTTCCAGCTGTATGTAATACATTGCACAGATGCTACCCTTCCTGTGAGACCGATCCTGGAGTGAAAAGAGTGTACAGTTTGTGGTGGCCACACAGGAAGGCAGATCAGTTATCAGTGTTTCTGTTTGTCGGGTTGCAGATATTCTGGTCTGATTCTGGAGAGCTGGTCTGTATTGCCACTGAGGAGTCATTTTTTATTCTTAAATATCTGTCAGAAAAAGTCTTGGCTGCACAGGAAACACATGAGGGGGTTACTGAAGATGGCATTGAAGATGCCTTTGAGGTAAGTGTCTCAGCTCATCTTAGGCTTTGTTTTTAATATTTTGTATTCTTAAAACAGATTACACTGATTTTAACATTTCTGTGTAAATTAGGTTTGGGGAGAGTGAAAATTTTGATAACATAAAAATTTAAATCTTGGCACAAACAAGTTGAAAGTAAGTATGTTTGAAATAAATGTGTGCTCTGACTTTTAGGAACTCTGCAGGCATACTCTGATACCTTCACTAAGGAAACTTGAAGATGTTTGGTTCTAAGACTGTTGAGCCAGAATAATTCAAATGAGCCCTGAAATGGGAGAAACAAACTACCCACTGTGGGCATAGATGTCCTGAAGGACTCTGGGATACTTAGCATTCCAGTTTCATGTGTGTTGAGGAGTTTAGATCAACAAGGAGATTTCACAGTATAAATATTCATGTAACACCATCTTTAAATGAAGACAGAAATTCCTGGGTGAATGTTCTCGAAATGAATTTCACTTTGCATTCCTTATGTCTCCTTACCACCTTCATCATATCCAGCTTGTTCACAGGTGTCTGATGTTGACTACGATAGTAATAATCTTTGTTTTCTTTCTATAGGTTCTTGGTGAAATTCAGGAAATTGTGAAAACTGGGCTGTGGGTGGGTGACTGCTTCATTTACACAAGTTCTGTGAACAGATTAAACTATTACGTGGGAGGAGAAATAGTCACCATTGCCCACTTGGACAGGTACTGAATATTATTTTGCTTTTTTTCTCTTAAGCAGCCCAAATTTAAAAGTTCTTTGTGAACCAAAGGTAGTTTTGACTCGGAACAGTGATAGGATGATTTCCCCACACTAGTTTTAGTAAACTTTCTGATGGTAACCAAAACCACATCCATCAAATGTAAAGATTTTGAGCTCGCGAGGAGTGTGTGTGTGTGTGTGTGTGTGTGTGTGTGTGTGTGTAATATTGTAATCATAGAATAGGTCTTCAGTTTTATTTCTGTGTCTATTACAGGACAATGTACCTTCTGGGCTATATTCCTAAAGACAATAGGCTTTATCTGGGGGATAAGGAATTGAACATTGTCAGCTACTCCCTGCTGGTTTCAGTCCTGGAATACCAGACTGCTGTCATGCGGAGGGATTTCAGCATGGCTGATAAAGTCCTCCCTACCATTCCCAAAGAACAGAGGACCAGAGTTGCACACTTTTTGGAAAAACAGGTGAGAGGTTTTGCCTACCTTCTTTTTATTGTTTTTCTCTTCTTTATTTTTAAAATGAGCATTTGACAGAATGTTGATATGGATTGTAGAATGCTGTCTCCTGTTTCTTACTGACCGCTGATTGTCTCAGGTCAGGTTTCTCAGTTGAGTTGCTGTGCAGCATGCGGCACATTTGGCTTGTACTCGTCTTTAAGCTCAGCACCCTCGGTGCCTGTCAGTGTTGGTGCTGGTCTTAGCAGTCCTCTCGTACCCCCCCTTTTAAGTTCTTGATATTTTTATTTCTAGCTAGGCATGGGAGTGCACAACTTTAATTCCAGTACGAACCAGGGAGGCAGAAGTAGGGATATTTTGGAGTTCTAGGCTAGCCTTGACTACAGAAACTCCGTCTCCAAAAACAAAACAAAAACAAAAAATACTGCATCTTGCTTTAACTTTTTTTTTTAAAAAGTGTTGTGAAGTGCCCATAACAAATCATCATTATTAATGTGCCTTTTGCCTAATGTAACATTTTTTTACTTCAGTTACATATTCACAGCGTATAGAGTAGGTTTTACAAGGTATAAATCAGATGTTCTTTCCTGTCCTCCAGAGGCATTTACTCTGTTTTCATGCCTAAGGATAGAGTGATAAACTGACTTCATTTTTCAACGTTAGGCATTTCATGTGAGTAGGGATTCTTGGGTGTGGACAGCACAGGAAGGGGTGCAGTCCAGAGAGTCGCCTAGTGAATCTAGTGACTGTAAAACCTTCTAGGTAGCATTTTGGCCTGTCCACAGCTCTGATGGAAGTGACACTACAGTAGTTTAATGCAGCTTCCCTTGAACTAGTTAGATATGATAGAGAAACTACATTTGCCATCATTCTATGAACTGAGTAGAAGCCAATCAGAGGCTGGACATTTAGGACTTCCTTTAGTTCCTCTGCATTCTTAACATTGTTTTTTCTCGATACTCAAGACTCCCTTTTCCAGGTGTTGTGTATCCCTGAGACTGGAGACCCTCAAAGAACAGACCTGTGTGTTAGGGATTGGAGGGACAATAGTGGATCTTTACTGTCCGCCTGCCTTAGGCAGTTTTATCTTTAGTATTGTTCTTTATAAGCTACCTTGGAGTTCTAAGCTGTACACCAGGTTGTGCTCTCCTGTCCTTACTTTTTACTCTTCTACCAGCTTTCAACCTTTCAAAATTTGATTAGGGGGCTGGAGATATGGTTATGTGGCTAGAGAGATGGCTCAGTGGTTAAGAATATTTGCTGCTCCTGCAGAGGACCTAGGTTTGGTTCCCAGAAAGTACTTACCAACTTACAACTCAATAATTTCAGTACCAGGGGAATCCACGGCCCTTTGCTGACTTCTGCAGGCACCAGGCACACAACATAGTGTGCTTACATACATGTAGGTCAACATTCATACACATAAAATAAAAATAAATCATAAAAAGTTCTCTTTAAAATTTGTATTTTAATTTCATTTTATTGTTAATGTTATCAATAGTTATTAACCCTATTAATACATTAATAATGATTTATTATATTTTAATTTCACTTCACAGTCGTAGTTCCTCTCCGTTATTAGGAATTTATGCCCCCAAATAAAAAATACTTTAGTATCATCTTAGTGGAGATTAGAAATACAAAAGCAAGCACATGCCACCTCTGTTCTTCTCTGTCCCTGCCTGACCAGTTCCAAACTTCTGCCTTTGCTCTGGGGTTTCTCTTGTGTTAGTGCTAGTGAAGAAAAGCGGTAATTTGGGATTATTTTGAACCAGTATTTACACTACATCAGCAGGTAGGTGGGGGAAGTGGAGTGGTACATATCCCGCAACATAAAGCTATCCTGTGTCCAGATTGAACTCTGAAAGTTGTCTGGCTTCTGTCCTGACCACTCCATACTAGGCTTTTTCCTCCAGTATGCTGAGAAGTAAAGCACCCTATTTCCTCTGACACTGCTACATTCCCAGAGCTAAAAACTTGCCCCTCAGTGGTTCTGTCTTACAGAAGTTAACTTTGTAATTACAACATTTGTTGTAAAATCCTGTCCTGATAGCTTAATAGAGCATGAGAAGACCTTTCGCTTTCTTCCTTTGGACACTTGATAGGCTGAATCTGAGACCAAATAAAGCATAACTATGACAGCTCATCACTGCCTGGACCCCAGCTGCTAGATGACCTTCAGATGATAGAAAATTGAAAGGTTTTGCTTTTCATCTGCCTTTCTCTTCCTGTTTCTGTCATTAACCTTTATAAAATGAAACCTGAACTAGATGACCTCTAAGGCCCACTTTTGAGGTTACCAGCAGCTGCATTTACCTGAACCATGTGCCCCTTGAATCCCTGATGCATCACTAAAATTTTATTTAAATTGTATTTAATTAGGACTTATTAAAATATATGAAAAACATCAGTTCTTTAGTTCTGACCCACACCCAGCTCTCCCAGAAACCTTTTAAGTTGAAGTACTTATTCCTATAGCATCTTGTCACAGGATGATCCTAAAGATGTAAATATAAAGTTTTCATTTTAGAAATAAAAGCACAAAAAATAGGAAATGTGTAAAATTTCATATGTCAAAAATGGCTACTGATTTGCACTGTTGGTAGTATCTTCTTGACTGCTAATGGATGTCAAATAACTTGGAGTTAAATTCCATTTGGTCCACTGTGGGCTATGGTTTCCTGTCAGTAAGGTCTTTTGAGAAATAGTTTGTAGTCTGTATACTGTATGTGCACATTCTTTGTTAAGTCACACATTTTCTTTTTAATAATGTGTAGGGCTTCAAGCAGCAAGCACTTACAGTATCCACAGATCCTGAACATCGTTTTGAGCTTGCTCTTCAACTTGGAGAGCTGAAAATAGCTTACCAGCTAGCAGTGGAAGCAGAGGTATGTTCTAATCCATGACTTTCCATAACTCCAGGAGGGTTAGTAGGTACTTCCGTGTTTTTGCTGAAACATTTTCTAACTAATGTTCTTCAAGGAATTAGTGGCTCATTTTGGTGAAGCTGTTGTCTCTTTGATCTTTTTCAAAAATGCTTTGATAGCCTTTGCATAAATTAAATGGGTTAAACTTAGCATACTGTTAGTTGTGTAATCTGTTTGAGAAGTTTTTTCCTGTCTAGCCTGGCTCTCAGAATCTAAACATGTCAACAATTTGCTGTATTACAAACTTGTGAGAGTCACTGATTTTAAAGAATTCTGATATTCTGTAGATCTTTGTATATATTATGTACTGGCAATTATGTGTTAAGTACAGCATTTACAAGTAAATTAATTTAATATTGTACAAAAAATTGTAGCTATCAAGAGCATTTAAATGTGTATTTTACTTGATTTCTCGGAAGCTACAAATGACCATAATCATTACTCAATATTTAAGGACATAATTTTCTACTCTTCCTAAAAGAATGTTACTGATTTGTTAAAATAATTGCAGTCTAATGTTTAAATTCCATTTATATGGCTTAGATTCAGTTTCTATATGTAATTAAACATAAAAATGAGTTGATGATCCATGTACCATTTGAATTTTGTTCATGTGATTTTCGTTTCATTACACATTTTTATCATGCCTTCTTTTGACTGACAGGGCCCATTTACCAAGCGTAACTCAAAAATTATATAATGTCATCACAGCAATGTTCAAAGTAACAGAATAATACTGATATTGTTAGTTTAAATGTTTATTTCCAAAGATGTTTTATCTTAATTTCTTATAGTCGGAGCAGAAGTGGAAACAACTTGCTGAACTCGCCATTAGTAAATGTCAGTTCAGCCTAGCCCAGGAGTGTCTGCACCATGCCCAGGATTATGGGGGTCTGCTGCTCTTGGCCACTGCCTCTGGAAATGCCAATATGGTCAACAAGTTAGCAGAAGGCGCGGAGAGAGATGGCAAAAATAACGTGGCATTCATGAGCTACTTTTTACAGGGCAAGTAAGTATTATCTCAAGGTCTAAAAGACTAAGGAGTTACTTCTACGCTGTGAGAATAGCAGTGTTTGAGAGGAATATGAAACACACATCCTGGCAAAGAGCCCATGGACAGCTGAGTGTTGTTGAATAGTGGGGGCAGCCAGAGAATAGTGTTACCTACCGTAGTTGCATGAGCTGTTCAGGGTTACAGAGTCTACCAGTTACTTACTCCTAGGCCATTTTTTCAAATGGTAGCAGGAGACAGCTGTTCTCTTCCAAGAGGACTAATGGCAGAGGACTATCTACACTGTGCTGTTTTGGGTTTGTTTTGTGCAAGGATGAGGGATGAAAATGCTATTTGCTGCTTGAGCTCCACTTTGGAAATGTCATGAATTTCTAGGTCTAGCAGAGTTAATGCAAGCCCAGTCATGTAGGAAGTATTATTACCCTTGTTGTACAAGCCAATTCTTAAAAATCCTAGACTGAGTCATCAAACATTTTTCTCTGAACTGTATTACCGCTATACTATGACATGCTACAGAGTGCATACCAAGCTTGCCATAACCCTCCATGAAAAGTACCATTATATTCTTAGTTATTCAGACTAAATAAGCTAAGCACTGCTATGAACGCTGTCTTATCCCTCACACCCCTGGTTTTGTAGACAATGTTAAGGCTGGCAACAGAAGTGAATGTGTAAGCGGGGGAGGGGGGCATTCTTCTTCTGCAACAGGTTCACACTTTAATCTCTATGTGCTATTACTTCTCTAACAATTCCTCTGCTTTCCTCTGTAGGCTTGATGCGTGCCTAGAGCTCTTGATCAGAACAGGAAGACTCCCTGAAGCTGCCTTCCTGGCCCGCACTTACTTACCCAGCCAGGTCTCAAGGTATGCACTTAGTTTAGGGAGAAATGTTTCAGCTGAAAACAGGGCCCAATTGCTTCATCTGTTTGGTTCTCTGATGTCTCTAATATTAGGGTGGTGAAGCTGTGGAGGGAGAACCTCTCAAAAGTCAACCAGAAAGCAGCAGAGTCCCTTGCTGACCCCACAGAGTATGAAAACCTTTTCCCTGGATTAAAAGAAGCATTTGTTGTTGAAGAGTGGGTCAAGGAGAAACATGTGGATTTGTGGCCAGCCAAACAGTACCCTCTTGTCACGGTGAGTGACAGAGTGCCAGCTTCACTTAGTGTGACTACAAGGAGGAAACATCCATGAGTCTAACTTCAAATTGTTTAAGAGCTAATGTCTGGGATTTGGACCAAGTGTTCAGATTATTTCTGATTTCAGAGTATTTTTTTTATCATTGTTTTATTTTGATAGCCAAATGAAGAGAGAAATGTCATGGAAGAGGCAAAAGGCTTTCAGCCCTCGAGAGCCACAATTCAGCAGGTTCGTGAAGAACGTGTGACAGTGTGATTGACATTGTTGATTGAAATCTCTTGGCAAGTTCCTTTGACTTCATATTTACCTCTTATTGAGTTTTCAGGAACCTGATGGGAAACCTGCTTCTAGCCCAGTTATTGTAGCCTCCCAACCTACCCAGAAAGAAGAAAAGGTGGGTCAGACATCCTCCACCCTCAATCATGAGGGCAGGCTTTTAAATGTCTTTGGTATCATATTTCAAAGAGGCTTCAAGTGGGACGATGCTCTCATCAATATCAAGGGAACTAGGTTTTTTTTGGACTGTGAACCAGGTAACTTAGTACAGCACTGTGTAACATTTGCCATCTCCCTTTCCTTGCAGAACTTACTAGAACTAGAAGTCGATTTGGATAATTTGGAATTAGAAGATATTGACACAACAGATATCAATCTGGATGAAGATATTCTAGATGATTGAACAGTTTGTCATTTACTTCAGTAACAGATCAAGACAAATACAAAGTGATCATCACCCTGACCAAGAACTATGGAAACTCCTTGATTTGCATATGTAAACAGGGGGAACACTGCCTTTTCCTCATCTTCAGGGGAGTTGATGGGCAACATTTAAGTTACTATATTCTCCTTGTTAACTGAAGCAGACGTGCACTTTTGTTTTTTTTTTTCATACTGTCTGCCATTAGACCATCTCTCATAAATTTTTTGAACTAATGAAAACTCCTGAGTTTCCTTCCTAATGAAAATGGATATCAAGTTTTTAGATTTTTAGATGCCTGAGCCAAATATCTCACTGGGAATCAGCTTCATCCTTCTTTCTTTGAATAGCTAGGGACATTTTTCCAACCCTCTTCTGAACTTGTATCACTATCTCAGGCTGCATAGTTTGGCTGTGGGCATACCTCCTGACTGTCCAGCTGGGCTGTCAACACTTTGGTACTCTGGAAGTGGCTTTTGTTTTCCCTGCATTGACGTGATTAGAGAAGTTCATAACCAGGTACTCCAATATACACTTCACTTATCCCCATGCTGTGCAGAAATCGAGTAGGGTAACAAATTTTTCAGACTTTAAAAGGCAGAAACAAATTACAGTATTTTTAATTGTTCTCAGGACGCTGCAGAATGGCCGATGACTATTTCTTGATAAGTCTGGAGTGCTAATTCTATATATGCTCCTCTCTGTGCTTCTGTTTGTGCGAAGACCTATTGAAATTTAAAAAAAAAAGTTCTAGAGCAACAGGATACCAAGTGTATATCAGTTTTAAGACATCATGAATATTTCTGCAGTAGGAAAACCATTCCCAATAAGGTTTTTGTGTCACAATAATCTCCCTGAATAGAAGCAGTAAGTTTATAGAGACAAAGTACTGTGCCCAATAACTGCAGCAATACTAGTTCTAAACCCCAGAACAGCTTTCATCTGTATTAAAAGATTAAGACCCTGACATTGTACCTCCTGCTAGATCAAAATGAAAACCATTACATTCAATAGAAACCTAGAGAACAGAGGTGACAAGCTTACTTTTCATTACAAAAATGTTCTTTTTTAAAAAAAAAGTTTTTTCCAAAACAATACTGCTTTCTGCTGGGCAGTAGTGTCGCACTCCTTTAATCCCAGCACTCAGGAGGCAGAGGCAGGTGAATCTCTGTGAGTTCAAGCCAGGACAGGTCCCAAACCTACAGAGAACCCTGTCTTGAAAACCCCTTTCCCCCCAAAAAATACTGCTTTCCCTGGTTTAGCACAGAAAGTCAGGGTGAGTACCAGTTTTTATGCTATTCTTACAGGCATCACACGTCACCTCTGTCCTTAGGGAAACCTAACTGCTTTTGTAATAAGCAAAACCCAAATGGCAAATTTCAGTGACCTTCCCTTCCCAAGTGAACATACCCTTTCAATGTAGCAATGAGGATAAATCTGGGGAGTCCATGGTTTGAGAGGTGTGCAATTGGAAAATGAGCATACAACCTAGGCTTCCTGACACTTGCCCTTTTCCAGCCCTGATAAGAATGTGGGAGGCTGCTTGGTACCTGTGGGGACTTGACTACCTTCAGTGCAGCTACCTTCAGTGCAGCATGGACTCCAATGCTCCAAAGAACATGCTGTTTCCACTATCTGAACCTCTCAACTATAGCTGCCAACATGCCTACCATACCATCTAGAGTGCTGCACGATTTCCCAAATGCCCCCCATCCAGGTAGAAGAAATACAGGGCTTATAGTCATACTAATGTTTTCAAGACCCAAAATGTTCCATAGTCAGTCACAACTGTGTATTATTAAATATGACCCATTTCTGGATCTTTCCTGACTTGATCATCACCACAAAACTGACAAAAAGGACTCTACCTTAATTAAATCCACTCCCTTAGCAGCCTGCTCTTTGGCCTCTTGAGCCGACTGGCCATCTGGATGGAGCATGTGATACAGCTGGACCAGGCTGGTGGCATCATCAATCCTGAGAATGAAAGAACCTAACATTACCAAAGGGTTCTCAACAGCCTCACAGTCCTGCAGTGTTTGTCAACTCCAAACTAAATTACATTTCAGACTTCACTCTGGTAAAGGAAAGGGTAGTTCTGTAATTACAAAAGTATTTGAAAGAGCCAGAGGGATGGCTCAGCGAGTAAGGTACTTGTTGCACAAAACCAAGTCCACAAAGCTATCCTCTGGCCTAGGAGGCAGGTAAGGCAAGAGGCAATACAGGAAGTGCCCACTCTATGAAAATATGGCTGTGTCCTTTGGGAGATGGAATATCCTTTCCCACGGAAACAGCATTCATTCCTAGTGGTAGAGGATTTCCAGGCCAGCCCACTTAGGCAACATAAAACAGGTTGCTCCTACTCAGGCTACAAATTCTGCTTTATACATTGGAGGTTATAGCTAGACAGTGTATCAACATGAAGATTCTCTTAGCTGTCCACAAAACTAACAGTCACAATCTTCCCATAATGCACACTTTCTGTCCACATGCACCTCAAAGCTGAAGGTTGGGAAGACATGAAAACATCTGCAAGTGTTCACATTTTGACACTGCTGTGTGAATGTAGCCCCTGGCTTCCAGGTGGTGAGGTAGGGCTGAGGCCATCATAATTCTCTGCTGTGCCAATGCTGTCCCTCTTTGACCAGTCCCACTATCTAAATACCTGAGCTGAGAGACAGTAGGAGTACAGAATGCCTGAAACCACAATGGCCTAGAGATGCTCTGGGCTCCTCTCAGTCACTGAAAAGGCCGTCTCAGGGAAACAGCTCTGCTCATACTGAATAAGCTTTTCTGGGGCAAAAAAGTTGAAATGGCTGTTTCCTATTTATCAAGCTTACTATAATCAGTTCAATAAAGGTAGCAACAAAATGCCTCTCCCCAATAAGTAGAAAACATTTACAACGTGGGCATGCTGGCTCTACGGGTTCTTTCCACAGGTCAAAATTAATGCATGTCAAGTTAATGCCTGCCTGTGTCTGTCTCAATAATTTAAATGTAGCTTTCCGAACACTCTACACTTACTAAACTTTCAAAAATAACTTAAAAGAGGGTGCAGAATCTTAAGTACTGAATTGGTCACTTGGTCTCTGTCCAGTGAAGAGTGCACCCTCTACTGTCCAGCCTGGGCTCTGCAGTCAGTAAAAAGCTGCCCGCAGGCATGGAAAACTGCAGCTGTAACTCTTACACGATAAGGAGTAATAGGAGAATACACATACGACTACGTACTTCAGCTTCAATATCTTAAACTATGCTATCATTATACTAAGTTCAGGATGTCTGCATTTGAGAAGATTGAGGAGAGAGTTCATAGGCCATGTAAATCAAAGTACTGATCATCCCCAACTAAGCCAGCTGGTAGGAAATGAGGGGGTTCTGCTGCCTTCCGAACTGAATCACACTGTATGTGCTGATGAAGCGAGCTAGCCAGGAAATCATTAGGAAAGTTGTCCTGATGAGAAGCAACACGAGTGTAACCTTTGGTGTATGATGTTCAAACTGCAAGTAAGACACTTCTACAGTCTGAGGATGGATTGACTACTGACACCTCTTATTCAATCTTAGAGTCCAGCAAGGGTTTTGTGGAAAGTTAGTTTTCTCACAGTAGCCATGCTGGCTTCTTTCCCTGTTGCAAAGCTATTTTCTTTCCAGTTTTATCTCAAATAGCATACAAGTAGACCTCCAAAATACAAAGATTAGTTCCTAACCACAGCAATAAACAAGTCATATAACCTTTTAAGTTTACCAGTGTAGTTATTTTTACACTATACAGTAGTCAATTAACTGTATACTGCATTTGAAATATATTTTACAAAATGATAATAATCTTTTAAAAAAATAACAAGAAACTTGGTCAACTAAAGGTACCAACCATCAACTTGTTTTTGTTTTTAGACAGGGTCTGACTAAGTAGACCAGTCTGCCCTCAAACTCAGAGATCCTCCCACTTCTGTACCCATGAACACCACACCCAGGCTGACCTCAATGTGTAAATATACTACTTGAAAATAACCTTTCTGAAACCTTAGAAGCCTCTCAACAGCATGGGCTATTTAAAAAAAAATGTTATTTTTATAAGTTAATTATGCTCTCCTGGAAGCCCTTTGGGTAGGGTAGTTCTGCCAGAATATAAGCACCCAAGAGATCTTGCATCTACTTCTTTACAATTCCCATGTAATACCTTTGAGTGCTTGAAAAACCCACCAGTGCCCAGGAACACTGGCAAGGAAGGGTAAAACCTCAGGCTATATTAAGATCCAAAGTCACATATTTTCTCTAACAATCTAGATGATTATATAACAAAAGCAACACCTAGAAAAGTGCATCTAAACGGAGATTAAGTGCAAACTTCCATTTATCACTGAACAACACTGCACTGGAAAATACTGATTTACTGCTGGACAATAAACAATTGTTTTAATTATTCAGATCATACTCACAAGTCTCTCTGGATTTGATCGATGAGCAAACCATCAATCTTTTTTTTATTTACAAAATACCAAGCCATGCCACCAAAGTGCCTTGTGGAACGCAGAAGCTCATACTTTCCATGTCTGTCTATATCTTCATAGGTCTGATGATGAACCTATCCACAGAAAAGGCAGAGAGAAATCGAAAATGAGCAGTGTCACATGGTTCAGACCAACTAGCAGGAATCCCACCACCAGTCAGTGCAACCAGGTCTGCCTGCAAGCTGCATGCTGCCTTTCCAGCCTCGACTCAGTCAAGTGCTTGTCTACTGTGCAGGACCTGAGTAGGAGACCCAGAGACCACATAAAAACCCTGTGGTGGGCACAGTTGTATTCCCAGTGAGGGCAAGATGGGTCCCTGGAAGCTCATTGGCCAGCTAGTCTAGCCAACCAAGCAAAGTTCCAGGTCCATGAGAGACCCCGTCTCAAAACAGAGAACACAAAGAACCCAAGGTTGTCCTCTGGCCTGAATACAGGAAGAGATTTGTCTACATGACAGCAAATCTGTCTTCCCTACTACAGAGTGTGGTAGCCTAGAGCAAACAACAGCAAACACTCAAATGCTTTGTCAGCTACTCTTGAGCAGCCAATCTTAAGTAAGCACCAATATGATATATTATGACCACTAATAATGACTAAAATCTCTCGATCTCTGGGAAGAAAGCAGGATTTTTTTAACTGCTCTTTCCCCATTTCACAACTCCTCTACCCTACAAGCTCACCCATGCCATCCAGTTTTCCTTCCAGACAAATCTTCCTGAGGGCATTTCTGTCCAAAACGGGTGTGTGTGTGTGTGTGTGTGTGTGTGTGTGTGTGTGTGTGTGTGTGTGTGTGTGTGTTCTTGTAAGTATATAGGCCAACAAGGTCCCCAGGGTCCCCCAGTCTCTGCCTACTCCAACAGGAGTTAGAGAGTGACTGGATTTTACTAAGTGCTGGGAATCCGAAGCTCACACAGCAAGCACTTTACCTACTGAGCCTTCTTTCCAGCCCTGTTCGAAAGGTTTAGAACTTCTTGATGAAGACCATGTTCCTCACCTAGTGCTGAGTCACATGTGATACAGCCCATCTACTTTGAACCACCCCCCTGCAAATGTGCTATGCGTACGTACAAACTAGATGTTTGGCCACATCTCAAGCTTACTTGGTTATTTTCTACCTACAGCTCAGTCTGTCTTCTCTGAAACAACTCTATTCCCAAACACCCCTCACTCACACCATTCCTTGAGCCCTTTTCAAGCTCCCTATGAAGCCTTTCCTGAGAGCACTCTTAACATCTAACATTTCAGGCTGGAAGGGGCAGTAATCTGCATACTGTCTCATCCCAGCACATCACTGACAGAGTGCAGGCCTAGTTCCTGGCATCAGCTCTGCTGCCCATAAAACCAGGTTCTAATGAACACATCCTCACTAAGCTGTACTGTACACACAGTACCGTATACACTGCACTTTGACAAATTTTAGTGGCTAACTGTTCCTGTAAGATGAATAGAAAAGAAAAAAGGCTTTGTCATCATCTGGGTCCTAAACCGACCATAACAGTAGCACTACTCAGAGCAAGCTGTTTCATTCTCTAAGCCCGACTTCCTTATTCTTAAAGATGGCTGAAAGCATAAAACATGTACCTTCACTCAGTAAGTTTCCAGGTAATTCCCTTTCCTATAATCTTCATCAAAGCCAGTAGCCGAAATCAAGTGTTACTTCGCATAACCATATTTAAACCCCACTCTGGAAACTATTAAATACACTTACCTTGATATACTCAGTGGAATCTGGCTCAAACTGGGCAACACAGAGATTGAGGACATCAGCATGTCGGTCTTGGCTGTACATGGTCTAAAACCACAAAGCAAAATGGCAATCAGAAGAGAACATAAAAGTTTATCATCTGTCCTGACACCTTGTCAGGCCTATCCAACATAGAGGCCACCTATCTGCCAATCAAGAGCATAAAGGGAGCTGGATATGGTTTTAATCCCAGTATTTGGGAGGTGGAGGCAGAAGGATCTTTGTGAATTTGAGGCCAGCCTGGTCCATTCAGTGAGTTCCAGAACAGTCAAAGCTATATAGTGAGACCATGACTCAAAAAAAACAAAATAAATACATTTTAAACAGAAACGGCACAAGCTTTGTAAATGCCACACTTGGATTCAAACCCCAACTAAATTAACTGTACGAGAGCCCCCATCAAGTTACTATTACATTAGTACCCGTGTTTACCATAATGAAATGCCAGCAGCCCCAGGGCCCACAGCTTCAACAAACAAATGACCATCATGGAAATGGAATTCACCATACCTTAAGGTTTTCATCTTTGAAAATTACTGGTGGCAAAACTCTACGACCTTCTTTCGGGAAATAAATTTGTATCACCCGGTCCCGTTCTTCCCACGAAGCTTTGCGTAGTGTGCCACTTGGTTCTCGAACAACAATAAAACGTTCCTGAAACAGAAAGTAGTCAGATACGAGTTATGAAGACTTCCGCTCAGCTCTAGTGATAGCTAATACTACCAACTTGGCAGGAATTGAAATCACCTTGGAGACAAGCGGTAGGGGCTGAGATAGGAAGCCCCACCCTAACGTGGGCAGCAGCATTCTCGGAGCTGGGTCTTGGACTGCAGAGCACTCAGCCCCTCTGCCTCCTGACTGTGGATGCAATGTGACCAGAAGTTGGCCCACAGATGAAGACGAAGTTAAACCCTGTAAACCATAAACCTAACCATAAACCTAACCATAAACACGCATGACCAAAACAAGAAATGTGGGATCACTTTCCTAACCTCAGCTTTCAGCAGCACTAGAATGTATTCTGTGGGCCCAACTACAAATCACTCCCATCCTGGAGGATTGCTCTATAAAAAGCTGCTGTACTTAGACAATAGATCTCTCTTTTAAATTGGCAATTAGGAACGAAGTGGAAGCAATGATATCTGAAAAGTATGGGCAAAACTTCCTGTGGTTTTACTAAAAAGTGGAAAATCCAATGAGAAGTTAGTGATTTTTATATTGTTGAAAAATAGCAGTGGTGGCACAAAACTTCAATCCCAGCACTTGGGAGGCAGAGGCAGGGGGGAATCTCTGAGCTAATGGGCCAATCAGTTTATAATTAATTTAGACAGACCTCTGTGTGATTTCTTTGGGACTTAACAATTGCGGGAACTGGGCAGAACAAGGACTGGGAAGGACAGAAACCCCTAGACAACACAGAGTCTTTATAAATGCCAACACTTTAAAAGTTCAGTCTCAAGCTGGAAAGGTGGTTCTGTGGTTAAGAGTCTTAGCTACTCTTCCAGAGGACCTGGGTTTGATTCCAAGCATTACACGGCAGCTTACAACTGTCAATAACTCCAGTTCTAATGGATCTGATGCCCTCTTCTGGGCCCTGTAATACATTGCACACATGTAGTGCACAGACATCTATGCAAGCATAAAATATAAAAGTTCAGTCTCTAAAAATCCAAAGTGAAACTTCAAAATCTCTTTTAAAAATTCAAGCCCCTTAACTGTGGACTCCTATAAAAAAATAAATATTTTTTACTTTGAGAGGAAAGAACCAGGGCACAATCACAATCTGAACACAGAAAAACCAAACACTGCGTAAATAACTCAGTGTCCGATGCCCGGGATCCACTCAATGGTCTGGGCTCTCCCGAAGGGCCTGGGTCGCTTCTCTGGTTCTCTCTGTACCCCCATAGATGGTCTCTTAAGAGCAGGACAGCTCCATTCCACAGTCACTGTTCTTGGCTGTCATCCCACGACACTGGCATCTCCAAAATGCTGGGTCCCTTGCCACATTTGGACTGCATTGTGTGCTGAAGAAAACACTTCCCTGGAGACTTCACCTCAGGGATGCTCCTCGCTCCCTAATTACTGCTCATTTCTCAGCTCCAGCTGACCAGCATCAATTGCCCCAGTAAAGCAAAGTGGTGCTGTTCTCTTGTTAATCATGACTGATTCTTCAACCCCAGCTGAACAGAACCACAAATTCTTAACTCCAAATATGCAACAGCATCAAAAATCTTTACATGACTCTCAAACCTCAAGCCAGGCCACAACTGTCTGCAGAGCTATCAACAGTCTTATCTTCCGAGCTCCCACAGAACAGCCCACTGAACTCTCAACACTCACTGGCTAACCCAAAGTTCCAAAGACCTTCTACGATCCTCCCCAAAACAACATGGTCAGGTCTGTCATAGCAATACCCCACAATCCTGATACCAATTTCTGTCTTAGTTAGGATTTCGAATGCTGTGGTAAACACCATGACCAAAAGCAAGTTGAGAAGAAATGGGTTTATGTGGCTCACACCTTCTCATCACAGTTCATCATCACGGGAAGCCAAGGCAAGAATTCCAAAGGGTGGGAACCTGGAGGCAGGAGCTGACGCAGAGTCATGGAGGGGTGCTGCTTACTGCTTGCTCAGCCTGCTTTCTTATAGAATCCAAGACTACCAGCCCAGGGATGGAACCACCCACACTGGGCTGGACCCTCCCCCATCAATCACTTATTAAGAAAATGTCCTACAGGCTTGCTTACGGGCAGCTCTTAGGAAACCATTTTCTCAGCTGAGGCTCCCTCCTCTCATGACCCTAGCTGTGCCACACTGACATGAGAACTGGCCGGCACTGTGTCTATTGTAGTTACAGTGGCTCGGGAAGAAAGAGATGCCACTTTCTTCAGTGTTGGACATGGAAAAATTTGCCCCGGCTTCAGTAAATACCCTCTCACTCAAGCTCACGGAAGGAACCCCGATGAACTCGGCAGATCACGAACACAACCCAGAGAAAAGTAGAGCGACTCCTTGAGGTGAAGAAGGATTTAAACAGGAATGGGCATAAGAGAGGAGTCTAGAGACTGAAAATGACCAAAAACACATTATACACATGTATGATGCTGTTAAGGAATATTCTTAAAATTAAAGAAAGAAGGGTGCCATGACCTTCACCCCCCCACCACCACCACCACACACACATGAGAAAACACCAAACAATCCTCTCCTTAGGTTTCAGCAGGAAATCAGTACAGCCTAGGGGAAAAGAACATCTTGCTCACTGTCTTCGGTTTCAGCCACTGCTGTCTGCCTGGCCACACTCGCCTTGTTGTGTCTTAGCACATGTGTCTCAGGTTTCTATTGCTGTGTTAAGACACTGTGACCAAAACAATCTGGGAAAGAAAGGCTTGATTTCATCTTACATCTTTCAGCTCACATACACCACTGAAGGAAGAAAGGGAAGAACCTGGAAGGAGAAACTGAAAGTGAGGCCATCAAGGAGCACTTTTTATTGTATTGCTCCTCATGGCTTGCTCAGCCTGCTTTCTTATAGCACCCAGGACCACTGGCCCAGGGTTGGTACCACCCACAATGAGCTATGTCCCCTACATCAATCAAGAAAAGGCTGGAGCTGGGCGATGGTGGCGCACGCCTTTAATCCCAGCACTCGGGAGGCAGAGGCAGGCGGATCTCTGTGAGTTCGAGACCAGCCTGGTCTACAGAGCTAGCTCCAGGACAGGCTCCAAAGCCACAGAGAAACCCTGTCTCGAAAAACCAAAAAAAAAAGGAAAAGGCTGGTGACGTCCTTTTGTCTATGTGTTGTTTTTCTTGGTTAATAAATAAAGAACTGCTTCGAGTCTATGGCAGGGAAGAACAAAACTAGGCATGGAAAACTAAACAAAATGCTGGGAGGAAGAAGGTAGAGTCAGGGAGAAGCCATGGAGCCGCCCGAAAAAGACACTGGAAATTTTACCTGGTCGGTCACAACCTTGTGATGATATGCAGATTAATAGAAATGGGTTAAGTTAATATGTAAGCGCTAGCCAATAAGAAGCTAGGGCCAAGTAGTGATTTAATTAATATAGTTTTTTATTTTATTTTATTTATTTATTATGTATACAGTGTTCTATCTGTGTGTATGCCTGCAGGCCAGAATAGGGCACCAGACGCCATTAGAGATGGTTGTGAGCAACCATGTGGTTGCTGGAAATTGAACTCAGGACCTTTGGAAGAGCAGGCAATGCTCTTAACCACTGAGCCATCTCTCCAGCCCCATTATAGTTTTTGTGTGATAATTTCGGGGCTAAGTGGCCAGGAACAAACAAGCGGCCCCTCCTCCAACAAAAGACACCAGAAATTTGCCCACAGGTCAATCTGATGGGACATTTTTCTCAATTTAGATTCCCGCTTCCCAAATGACTCTAGCTTGGGTCCAGTTGACATAAACTAGCCAGCACAGGGCTTTGGTATCAGTCTGAAATACACCAAGTCCGCAGTATGTAAAGAAATGGTAACACTATGATGTGGAATTGCGGCATTTCTTGCCTCTCCAGAGGCCCTCTGCTTCTGAACTTCAGAGAGAGGGGATGCCACATCATCTGAGCCTCAGACCCATCTCCTCATGGCATTTCAAAGATTATTCTGCAATCTAGCATATACTCACCCGATGTGGTATGTTATTTGATATATCAGTAAACACGTATTTGTTTGTTTCTGTTCCTTCCAAAATCTTATCCTCAGCTAAGACGTCATTTATTGGCGTTCGTTCTTCCAGAACTGGTGGCATCTTTAACCGTACTTTAGCTGCTTCAACCGCCACTCTAGTAGCCTAAGGAAACAAAACATCTCTGAAGGAAAGGTACAGTGTCCAAAGGGACCACCCGATAAAAATAGGCACGCATCAAAGATGCTGATGACTACACAGAAAAGAAGCTGCAGCCATGAACCCGTGAGGGAAAACTCAGACTTGGACTGGTGGGGCCTGGCCTTTCCTCTGGTGTGACAAGACACAACACCAGCTACCACCAGCTACCACTCACCCACCACCTAAGCAGCAAGGACTGCCGTGAGACAGAGCCAGGCTGCAAGAGATGCTTAGAACACAGCAAGCCTGTATTTCTTCAGTGTTCACTGTGTGCCAGACATCATTCAAATACTTCAAATGGGTGCTGGTGAGATGGCTCACAGGACCTGGATTCAGTCCCCAACACCTACATGGTACGATGGCTCACAACCATTTATAATTCCAGTCCCAAGGATCCAGTGCTCTCTTTCTGACTTCCATGGGTACCAGGCATGCACGTGGTACACCTACATACATACAGGCACAACACCCATACACATAAAACAAAGAAAATCAAACTACTGGCTTCACTCAATAACCCACATCTACAAGAGTCTGGTGCCATTATTAACATCTCTATTTGACAGAAAACAAGAGTTTCACAGAAGAGTAAGCTCTAGGAGCTGCAGCACTGGTGTCTGAACTGAGCTCCAAAGCCTCCATTCTCAGCCAGGGACTACACTGCGTTACGCCACATTATTTCCACTGATGACCTTTGCAGGGAGAAAAGCAAAGTGTTGCTCTTCTTCCAACACGCTATTGGGTAGTGACATCACTGTTGAGTCGGAAGAAAGCATCACTGTCTCATATATTCCTACAGCGGTGTATTCCAGAAGACCCAGACTTTTAATGTCACCAAACCTTTAGCTCCACGGCAACTCATAGCAGAAGTTCCTCCAGGAAGGGAGCTGGAGTAGGCAAGATGAACGATGAGCAGGCTGGTTTGGGGCAGGGAGGAGTTCAGCCTGGACACCTGCTCAATTGTGGCCACACCCCTTCTCCTCTCTGCCTCCCTACTCACATGTCCTTCCTCTCACCCACGCCTACGGAGGACCAGCACTGAGCATCCGCAGGGAACTCTGTGAGTCTCATCACCCTGAATCACAGGTATTCTATCAATACTCCGGGGTTGACATACCTCTTCCAGCTGGGCCTGGGTCATCAACTTATAGGTGGGTGGCTTCAGTGGCTGTACAGCAGGCTTGAACGTCTTCTTCAAGTCCAGGCCTGTCATCTTGGTGAGGATACGCTGGACTTCCTCATCCATAAATGTAGGTTTCTTGACTTCTGAGCTACCAGAGTCTGTTAAAATAGATTTCAGTAATAAGAAGCTGACAATGACAGCAAGCCAAGACGTCTAAATGGGAAAGTTAACAGTAAAAACCATTTGTACAGAATACACCTCAGAATTACGTGATGCTAATAACTATGAGATTCTCTCATTTATTCAATGTGCACTTAAAATTTCCTGACCATCCACCACTATAAGCAAACACTCTGCCAAGAGGACGCTGGAAAATGAAGACAACAAGAACTGTTACCGTTCCGTTCAGACTCTTGCTTCTTCTTCTTTTTTTTTTTTTGGTATTTTGGAGACGGTGCAAACAGAACCCAGGACCTGGCACACAGCACACAGTTACACTTCAGCCCTCACATCCGCTTCCTAGAAGCCAGACATAGCATGTCCATGAAATAGATCCTAATACTCCAATTTTATGGATGAGGGCACCAATGCTAAGCCAAAGATAACTAGCTATTAAGAATGGAGGAAGGAGTAAGCAGGGTCACTGGTCCTGGAGCTTCAATCACTTCCAATCTAAGCTCAGTTCTGACTCATGCAGTTTCCCTCGTCCTTGGTCTCTCGACATCTTCTCGTTCCACCGGGAAAAGGGGCCTTCTGTTCCTAGGCTCCTCTTTGCCACTAGTCCTATAGCTGCTGGTATCTTGCAGGATCCTAATCAATTTCCTTTTCTCCCTATTCGGATTCTCACTGGAGGCTTTCCTAGCTTCCAATGGCTTTGATTACATCCATTTGCTGGGGACTCTAAAGCCCCAATCTCTAGCCAAGATCCTCTCCATCCACTACCCAATGGACATCTCATCTCTACTTCGATACTGCCAAACCATAACCTCCCCTGCTTTCCTGCTCTCACGCCTGCTTTCCCTACTGTTCCCTAGCACAGCACCATCCACTGGGTGACTCTGTCCAAAATCTTACAATTATTCCTGATTTCTTCCATACCCACCACATCCAGCCAAGAAAGCAATTAAAATGACAGGAGTGCTTATTACTAACATGTATGAGATATTTACTACGCAGTACTTACTGAGCTAAATATATATCATACTTGGCAGTATCAACGCTCACAGTAACCCTGTCAAGTAATATTGCAATGATCCTTTTTTACAAAATTGAACATAATACAGCATTTTAGTTGACTGTCTCTTTTTGGCTCTATTTCCCACTGTCATTACTACGGCCAAGGCCATTCTTATCCCTCACCTTGGCTTCCCTGCCTCTTCTCTGACCTCACTACAAACCATTCCTACAAAGAGATTACTTGAGAGTAACCTGCCAAAATGAAATCAAGATGACACTCACGTTTAAAACTCAAGTGACTATTTGACTGTGTTCCCCACTAGGAAATTTATTCTGTTTTAGGGTCCCTATTGCTGTGATAAACACCAAGACCAGAAGTAAGTGGGAATGATAAAGGTTTATTTGGCTTATGCCTCATCAACACTGTTCATCATGGAAGAAAATCTGGACAGGAACTCCAGGGCAGGACCTACTACAGAGCCACAGGGGGGTACTGCTTACTGGCTTGCTCAGTCTGCTTTCTTATGGAACACAGGTCCACCAGTTTAGGGATGGCAACACCCACATGGGCTGGGGCTGGGCCCTCCCCCATCAATCACTAAGAAAATGCCTTACAACTGGATCTTACTGAGGCAGTTTCTCAACCGAGGTTCCCTCCTTTCAGATTAACTCTAGCTGATTGATGTTAAGATTCCATAAAACTAGCCAGCACATTCTCTGGAGACGAAAATCCTGTTGTATAATCCCGTAACGACAGGTGCTCAGCACCACACCCTCTCCAGACAATCTCGCCTGCACAACCTAGTTTTCATTTTTACTCTAACGCTCTTCAGTTCTTATCTAGCTGTATATTGAACCCGGTATAACAAAGGCACCTCGAATTTAATATAAAACAAGCACAGTTCTGCCTTCTTTGCCATTTTTATTTTAATTTTACCTACTCACCCAACTCAAAAAAACAAACAAACCCTATTTCTACCATTAATATTTCCTAGCTTGGCACTACTCTCCACCCAGCTGCTTACCATCGAAACCTGCTCAGGTTCTCTCAATCCTAACTCCAAAACAGGTTCCCCCAAAATACCTGCGTTCACTTTCTTCTCTGGACTTCTGCTTATTGTGCGGTCCCATCCGTTCAGAATTATTTTCACCTTTTAGCATGGTTAGCCAGGTGGCAGCTCTGGCTCTCTTTTCCCTGTAACCCATCCCTGTGCGTCCTACCTAGTTTGAAAGTCCCTAAGGTGCGCGCCCGATGCAGCCGGGATCACCATGTTGTCAATTGCCACTCTGCCAGGAGAGCACCCACGTCCCAAACTAAGTCGTGCTTTGCAAAGAGCACAATTGGCTAAGAGAATGAATGATCAAAGGACGGCTCAGAAAAGCTCTGCAAAGACAGACGGAAGACGACTGAGTCTAAGAAGCCGGGACGCAGTTTTCTCTTGCTAGAGCAAGCTCTAGGTCTCTCAGGCGCGCGGTGGAGCTCTAGCGGTCACTCACCTGCCTCAGAGCTGAGCAGGCGGCATGGCTGCCCCACCTCGAAGGGCTGGAATCGCGTCGCGAGCAGAGCATCGGGGTGGCGCTGGGCTGCAGCTCGAGCGCAGACTCGCTCTGCTCGCCGAGAGCCCAACTGGAACTTCCACAACCTCAACGGAGTTCTGAGAGCGGCCATGATTTCCCGCCGCCCCTTGCGCCGGAATCGACTAGATCAACTTCCAGATCTCGAGCCTTGTACAGCATGCTGGGAAGTGTAGTCTAGGTGGCGCCAAACAGCCGCAGAAAGCGTTTTGTTATTGTTGTTTGTTTTTTGTTTTGGTTTGTTTTTAAACTGATTAAACCTGAGGCTTCGTGCGACCAAGGCGAGCGCTGTGCGGAATGAACTAGGAGACTGTCTCACACTGCACTGTAAACTGGCCTAGAAATCATTATGTAGCCCAGGTTGGCCTCAAACCCACAGCAGTCTGCTTTCTGATTACAGATGTGGGAACAGATTTTTAAAATTACTAACCTTAGTGTGTGTGTGTGTGTGTGTGTGTGTGTGTGTGTGTGTGTGTGTGTGTGTAGGTCAGAGGATAACCTATAAAAGTCGCTCCTCTCCAGAGATGAAACTCTAGGCAGGCTTGGTAGCAGGTGTCTTTACCCCCTGAGCCATCTCACTGGCTCCTATTTACTGTTTGTTTGTTTGTTTATAGTCTTAGTTTTCTCATTTGTATAAGAGAAACATTAAGAGTACAAACATGCATGCAAGAGAAATATTAAAAGTACATACATTAAAAACTCAATATTACTAAGCAGTAAAGTACTTGCTCAGCATGTGTGAGGCCCCAAGTTAAGTTCCCAGCACCACACACACACACACACACACACACACACACACACACACACGCGCGCGCGCACACACACACACACATTCATGTGCAAAACCGTGCAAACTGTTTATTCCCAAGTAGATGTCTGAGTCTTTTGCTAGGTGTAGAGTTAAGTTTTTGCTATATGCGCCTTTTCTTTTTTACTTTTTATGGTTCTAAATAATAGATTTGCATTGCCTGCCTCAACTTTTTCTCCCACCTGCAGGTTTAAATCCAGTTGCTTGTGGATCTTCTTTCAAACTTGCCATACATACCCCAGATATTAGCTCTTCATTTTGAGCCCATAACCACTGCAAAGTCATACATCTTATTCCTTTCCTTCATTAGCCATAATTTCTGATCATTTTGCTTATTATCTGCTTATTTTTCTCATGCATGAAGGCAATGCCTTTACCTATCTTATTATATATTTAACCTGACCATGTACAACTTATGTGCAAAGCAAAAATTTGAGTGAAGGAATGGGTGGATGGATGAACGGATGGATGGATGATGGATAGATGGATGGGTGGATGGATACGGGTGGGTAGGTGGGTGGAAGAATGGGTGGATGGATGAACAGATGGATGGGTGGGTGGGTGGATAGATGGATGATGGATGGATGGATGG
>NW_004949110.1:8480820-8494228 GCF_000317375.1 Microtus ochrogaster
GGTGGGTGGATGGGTGGTGGAGGGTGAATGGATGGGTGGGTGGGTGGGTGAATGGATAACAAATGGATATGTGGATGATTTCATTCTGTTCTTTCCCAACTGCCTAGGGAGTGCAAGTCTTCTCCTTCCCTAGATGATGATGTCTAAGAACTTTGCCCAAGGCCTGGCTAAAAAAAAAAAATGCTGAGTAAACATGTGTTCGAATTAGCTGGATAGAGAGACTTAGCTCCTACCCTCACCTCTTTTCTTCCTCTCTCACCACTGTGAAAATTCATTATACAAAATGGAGTCATTCCTAGCATACCCCACCATAAAGGAGTCTAGGGCCACAGAAAACACTACAGTCATGCACGCTTGCTCCAAGAGCTGGTTCACAAGCCAGTCTGCTCACAAAGGCTGCCCTGTCTTTAAGAATAGCTTTACTTAACAACTAATAACAGAGCTGCTCTAACCAGCAGCCTGGCTTTATGTAGTTATTCTTGCTGTTTACCAGCTTTCTTAGACAATACCCCTCAAAAGAAACCACCTCCCTTCATTTCAAAATGATTGAGATTGATTGTCTTAGTAAAACCCATGACTTTTTCTTTGTTGTTGAATTTATCAGAGATCACCTCAGTTTATGCAGCTATGTCTCAGTTTCTTCTAATCCTAATCTTTGTTTGTTCCCAGATAAAAGTTCCCTTTTTGGAAATTCATGCCTGTATTTCTGTTTGAGTTTTAGAAGATTATTTATTTGTAAATGTGAGTTTCTGTGGATATCTGTGTGTCCTCCTCTATTGCCCTCTGCCTATTCATTTTACAACAGGGTCTCTCTGACGTGTGGGGCTCATACATTCTTGGATAGTCTGGAAGCCAGTAAGCCCCAGCAATACTCCTGTCTCCACCCTTTTACATCCACATTGAGAGGCATACATGAATGTCCACCTTGTTACATAGATTCTGGAATCTGAATTCTGGTCCTCATGCTCGTGTAACAAGTGCCCTTAATTCCCGAGGCATCTCTCCAGCCCTCTGAAGTTGACAGCATTGCAAGATCTGCTATTGGAATAGGGGTGAAAGAAAGTCCTAGGCAAGGCCTTCACTCAGGTAGGAGCTACTGTCCTGATCTCCCCCAACACTCTAATCTATCTAGTAACAAATGTCAAGAAAGTGAGACTGAAGGAATGCAGGGGGCTTTCACCTCAAGCCTTTTCTCAGAGAATTGACCCTCTGCTTCCTTCCCATAGGCAGTGGTAAGAGAAAGGTCAAAGTGGTTATTTTTTCTATATCCTGGTGTCTTAGTTACCATTATATGGCTGTGAAAGATAACATGACTAGAGCAACCCTTATAAAAGAAAGTGTTTTGTTGGGGCCTTGCTTACAGTTTTAGGGGGTCAGTCCTTGATCGTTATAACATGAAGCAGACAGGCATGGTGCTGGAGCAGTAGCTGAGAGCTTTGCATCCTGATCCGAAGGCAGCAGGCAAAGAGAAAGACATTCATGGGCTTGGTATAGGCTTTTAAAATCTCAAAGTGATGAGTTAGTGGAGAAAGCTCGTCTTCAGAGAAAGGAAATAGATCTCAGAAGCAGAGAAGGAGACTGTCTGGGCATGGATGGAGAAAGCTGCTGCCCTGCCAGAGAGCACCCCGCTCCTATCTGGGGCCCTGGCTGTTACAGCAGGGAATCTCTGTTCCCTCTGTGTTAACTGGTGAAGGAGACCATAGTGTCTTCTAGAAATGATGCAGTTTTTTTCTGAAAAGGGAAAAGCAGAAGCAAGGGTCTGTGAGAACAGAGGGGTGGTGGAGCCACTTTCCATCTAACCCTCTGGCATTATCTTCCTATCTCTAGTCTTCCGCATGACACCCTGTCTGTTCTGACAGCATCCACTGAACTACACTTCACATCTGCCAGCCAAAGCTGCATCTGTCTGAGATGACGGATGTACACTATACCCTATAGCACTGGGGTATAAATGTCAAAGGCACTGAAGCTGGATCCTTCTTGCCATCCCGGTGACTTAACCCTAGATCAATCACCTATGTACATCACAACCATCATGGACATGATCTCTAATAGATGATGCTTGGCCCCTCTAATCCTGAGAGTTGGCTGTTGTTGGGTTTGGTATGTGAAACATTTTGTCTGAGGGACATGTTGGCCTAGGTTGAAAGTAACTCACATCGCCTCAGAACCGGGTGGTCTGTCATGAGGCTATTTTTGAATTCTGTCTGGACTCAGAAAGTCCTTTGGACTGAGATCTGGGATTTTTAAAGGTTAATAAGCCCATTGGCAATTTCTTTCATGGGAAACTGATACATGTGATGGCTCTAGTTCCCAAAGCAGAGATCTGTGCATAATTTCTTTAGGCTTTGGACTTCAGTGTCCTGAAGTTTCCCAAGTCCACGTCTTGGGCAGTCTGGAAGTGGTGTGCCTTGACTGCTGTTTGTGGAGAGCCAGAACAAGAAGGGCAAAGTGTACATCCTCAGAATGTCCCAAATGTAAGCCTATGTGTATATTTGACTGTGTGGCCATACACATGTATATGCATCTTCAAGGGACACTTGTGAGCATGTGTTGTGCACATGTGTGGCTATTTTGGGCTTGCACATGTATGTGTGTGCGCTCACACGTGTGTGTGACTACAAGTGCGTGCATGCTACGGCATGTTTGTGGCTGTCAGAGAACAACCTCATTGTCAGTTGCCACTTTCCACCTTGTTTGAAATGCAGCCTCTTGTTATTTGAGGCTGTGTTTACCAGGCAAGCTGGTCCACATGTTTCTAGGAATTCTTATGTCTCTGGCTCCCATTTTGCCTCAGGAACTGGGATTACAGACCCATGTGTCTGTGGCCATCAAACAGCGAAGGCTGTTATGACTGTCATGACAGTTGTCAATATCACTGTCACCATCCTTTCTCCTCATCTTAGTTGGTGCTATTTATTTTATATTTGAAAACAGTTCATATTGAGATGGATTTATCTGAAATAATACTCCAGGGAAATGAATGACTGTTTAAGCACACTCACACACATGTCTCTGGCTGCTTTAGTAAGTCAATTCTCATTCATTAAATGGCCCTACGAAACATCCTTGTCCAGTGAGCTGCTTCTATGTGGGTGTGCCTCATAGTGATGCCAGAAATCAACCCTTCTTAGCTCTAGTCAATGTACATGGGCCCAGAAAAGGAGAATATGGAACACACACCCGTTCATGATTCCTCAGTGGAGTTGATAGATTTCTTATATACAGTAATACACAAGCAGCAAACAACCAGGATCATTCAGATAAATTAGCATATAATAAACTGCACATATTTAAAGCATATCATTTGCTAAATTTTGACATATATACACCATATAACTGCAGCTATAGTCAAAGCGATGACCATAACCATCATACCAAAAGCTTCCTTATGTTTCTATCTATATTTGGAGGCTGTGGGGGCATAGTGCATGTGTGTGTGTTCATGTGTATGTGGGTGTGGATGCATGTGGGTGGGGGTCAGAGGTTGACTTCAGGAGCCTTCCTCTGCTGCTCTCTATCCTAGTTTTTGAGATGTTGTCTCACAGTGAACATGGAGCTCCCCGATATTGGAAAGACTAGCTGACCAGCCGCAGAGATCTTCCTGTCTCTGCCTCTCCAGAGCTGGGATTGCAGTCCTGTACCAGTATGTCTGTTTTTAATGTGGGTGCTGGGGTTTGAACTCAGGTCCTGTGCTTCTGTGTGAAGCTCCTTACTACCCGGGCCATCTCCTGCCCTCCTTGTGCTCCTAAGTAACCTCTTTCTGTATAACCCTATCTCTTCCTTTCACCCTAGATATTTTGCATTGTCTGGAGTTTTAGATAAAAGGCATCACCAGTTGTCTCTCTTTCTCCCTCATCCTCTCTTCTCTCTTTTCTCCTGAGCCTAGATTCCTCCTCCTACATATTCTCCCTGCCCACCAGCCCTCCTGTCCCTCCTCTGTCTAACTATTGGCTGTTCGGTTTTTATTAGCCCAATCACGTGCCTTAGGCAGGCAAAGCAAAGCATCTTTGCATAGTTAAACAAACGCAGCATAAACAAACATAACACATCCTTCCCTAGTTAAAATTATATTCCACAACAGCAGATTGTAGCTTTCAGTGACTCCGGAAAACTTGTATTTACTATCTTAAAATAATTTCTCAATATATTTGTACAGCATATTCAAGTAGTTCTTAGTTCCCCATTCCTGCTCTCTCCTCCAGTGGCTCCCTTACATGTAGACCAAGTTTCTTGAAGCTTACACGCAGCTAATAGACCATCTTTCCGTTCTTCAAAATTCTTTTTTTCCACTTGTGTTTCATTTATCTGGACTTCCACTGAGCTCCATCTACAGCCTAGGATCAGATTTTTGATACTTTTTGTTGCTAGCTTCTTCACCTGCAGCTACTATTTCACCATTGAAGAGGCACCTGCCAAGGGCCCATCAGTATCCTGATGGCTCACATTGTCCCAAGAAGGTGACAAACAGGAGTCCACAAAGTGAGGTATCAGAATGATAAAACCTCTGTTTAAATCTTGGCTCTGTGGATATATCTAATTGGCTGCCTAGGAAAATGAAACTGATATTTCTGTGTGGTAGAGAGCTCAGAGGAGCGAGACTATGCAAATAAAACCTCTGGTTTATAATAAGTAGTCAATAAATGAAAAGATTTTAATTATTTAGGAGTAAATGATTATTTGGGGAGAGAGAAGGGTACAAGATTTGAGGTGCTACAAATGGAGGCAACCGGGAATCCCACCGATCCAGAATAAGACCACTACCACAGTTTAAAGCCAAGTTTGAAGCAAGCTTTAATTAAATACTGACTAGGTGGATGGGCTCTGGCCAGGACCATAACCAGGTTCCTGGGAAAGAGACCAGAAACACAGTTTGCAGTGACTTAAGAAGGAAAACCCATAATTCATTGCATTTCTCATCAGGACCAATCAGGAACAAGCATGCATCCTGACACATTTACAGTCTGTGAACCTCCCACCCATAGTGATCAAGCACATGGGGGCAGCTGGGGCAAACAAACTTGTTTAGGGAAGTGAAAATCCTTGTGGCTTGTTATCTTCCATAAATAATAGCCTCCAGCATTTCAGGAAGTGTCTGTCCCTGGGCAGGGGCTAGCAGATCAGAGGCGTGTTTGTTTCTTTGATCTCTTTAAGCAGGAATTAAAAGTGAAAATGGCTGGGAAGTGGTAGCACACACCTTTAATCCCAGGATTCAGGAGGCAGAGGCAGATGGATCTCTGTGAGTCTGAGGCCAGCGTGCTCTACAAGAGCTAGTTCCAGGACAGAATCCAAAGCAACACAGAGAAACCATCTCAAAACACCAAAACAAACAAACAAAAAATTAAAAAAAACCCACACAAGACTTAAAGATGTAACTTTGGCTCTCACAGAAACCTCGGCCCTCTTCCTTGGGGATCCTATAAAGTCTTGCAGTCAGTAATGGGATCAAAATGTGCTGTGTGCTCAGTAACATTCTCTGTTGAACAAAGACTTCATAATGATGCCCCTCTCAGCGTTCAGGGAACATGTTGTATGTCAGGTGAAAGCACCAATGTAATCTCTCTCTGTCTCTCTCTCTCTCTGTCTCTCACACACACACACAAAGACAAAACTCTCATAAACCCATTTATCCACCACCACATACTATGTTCTTTATATTTTATTAATTTATAGTGATGTTGGAAATAGAAACATTGCTTTGAAAAAGAGCGTTTTGCAGTAAGAAATGAATTTGAGTTTTCCTGGATAGCAAGCCGGACTTCACAGAGATCTGGTATCTTCGGCTTCTCAATCGTTGCAAACTAAAGGACCATGGAAAACGGTTTCTTCAGTAGCTGTCCTGTCTGCCTGTCCTCAAGTCAGGGTTTCTCCGTGTAGCCCTGATTGTCAGAAAGAGTCTGTGAAGAGAAACCACTCCAGCAGGTGAAGGGATGGCTGCCAAGAAGCCAAGAATCATCGTCCACTCAGGGCAAGGAAGCATCTTCTTTGATTGGGGTATTTGTCAGTTCCCCAGAGAGAAGCTTGTACTGTCCAGGAGGACCAGCACAGGCACAATTCTCCTTCCAGTCAGGGGAAGGAACACAGAAAAAAAAAACAAAAACAAACAAACAAACAAAACCAGGCATCAAAGCCAAGCCACTGCTGCCTTGGTTTGGGAGAAAAAGGGGCGCTGTTGTTCTTAGAGGGAACCACCTATGCCAAGGAGGGCAACATGGAAAGTTTGAGATGAATCCCAGAATTAGATGATAACTTTCTGTTTCTCGAAGGCAGCTTTTAAGCATCAGAGGTGAGATCTAGTGTCTGCACCCTTCTCGATGTCTTAGTCTTCTCCCATGCATAGTGTGCAGCGAAAAGGCGAAAAGCACTTGTGTGCTGGCATTCAGCCTCAATGGTAGGTTACTGGGTAACTTGAGGCACTCTGGGAATCCCCTAGGGTGCCCAGGTAGGTGTTCAAGGTGCCGTTTGTTGAGGAAGAAGCCGTTCCTTTCCTAGAAGAGTCGCCTCTGGGCCTTGCACCTAGGCCTTGGAGGCTTCTGCCGACTCTCAGAGGTTTGGTCTTGGTGACTCGGAGGAGGAGATGGAGGAAGAGGCTGCAGTGGCGAGCTGGGCAGAGGTCACAACATGCTGCCTTTGAGGCTTCAGAGAGACCAGGGAGCATATCTCCCTGCACTAGGAGGGTAGCTTGCACTCCAAGGACATGGCATTTGACCCTGGAACAGGGGGATGAACATGCCCGTGAAGGGGGCCATGCGAGTTGGAGCATTCATCCACGGCATCACAAAGTTTTCTTGAGAGTCTTCCTGTGGGTGAGGGACGTTTGCAAAGCCTTCTATGTACGATAGAGATGGACCATTGAATCCCTGGTGGAGGGCAAAGATTTCATGGTCCTGGGGCATGTCCGGGACAGCGGGCTCCTGCGTGCTGGCGGGCCAGAACACAGCCTGCCCAGGTTGGGAGGAGGCTTGGAGGCCCTCGGGGACCAGTATGATCGTATGTCCAGGTAGCGACACTTGCGTGACCAAGGTGGGGTCGGGCAGCAGGTCGACGCCTTCCAGCCGTAGTTTCACGGCACAGCCAACGGGAATGACCACCGTGGAAGTGAGCTCCTCCCTGGCAGGCCTGGAGAAGGCTTCCAGGTCTGGCTGTGCCAGCAACCACTGGCAGGCAGGCTCCTGGAGGCGGCGGCGATTGGCAGGGTTGGCTTCTTCTGGCTCTGGGCCCCAGCAGGGCATCGGGTAGGTGTTGGGTCTTCGCGGTCGCATTCCCAGTATGTTGGTGCCAATGCACCTTTCGGTTGCCGGTGCACAACAAGGTCCGAGGCAGGTCATGGACCTGGGCTCTGCAGTTCTTTGTTCAGGAACAGCTGTTGTCTGGTTTCTGCAAGACACTCTGTGGACTCTCTGGGACAGAGTGGATGCTACCAGGTTGACAGGCTGCTGATCAAGAGCAGTGGTGGGAGGACCCGTCTTCCTTATATAAGCCTGGCTGCCAAGGAAGCCCCGCCCAGGCATGGGAGGGGCCTAGGGAGGGAGAGACAGCCCAATCCCACCTTCAGGAACCCACCAGTGTGCACATGGGCACGAGTATGCCAGCCTGCCTGCCTGCCTAATTGTGTATCTGTGTGTGTATGTTTGAGTGTGAGGGTGGTGGTGTCGCTGTTGGTAGCGGTTCAGAGAAGGAATCCAGCCTTAGCTGTCCTACGGTTTGTATTGCCTTTATTTGTCAATATACAAACACAAACACATGAAAACTCTTTTCCTGCCCCCTACCACAGTCTCAGGAACTCTTTGTCCCACCCACACCTAAGTGGTTCTAGAGATCTTAATTTGCAAATGCTAATTGAAAGGGAAATTAACAAAGTGACAACTGAGGTTTTCATGGGAGGTTGAGTTTGGAAATACAAGTGGATACTTTTTTTTTTTTTTTAACATGGCTGTTTGGAATTGAAAATCAACAAGGACATATCTGTCACTGAGTGTAAATAATTGATCTAAGACAATACCCAATGATAGCTTAGGGTTCTGGAGGCCGATGGCCTTGATTCCCCCACGAAATCCAAAAAGGATTAATGGGAGGACTTTAGGACGCCTTTAATCCCAGGATGAAGGAGATGAGGACAGGAAGATTAGCAGTTCAAGGCCAGCCTGCTACTGGATGTGTACTAGGCCAGTTCATGTGGACAATGAATTCAAGACCAGCCTGTAAGCGTGAAATCATGTCTCCAACATTTATTTTTTTAGTTGATGCTCCCAGTTCACACAGGTGGGAAAGGAAACTCTCAAAGTGGACAACTTGTTGGTTTTGTAAACAAAAATTAAGCACAGACCTGCTTCCTGTATAAGTGGAACATTTGATATTATCCCTTCCATTTCTATCATCTTGTTGTATTCTGTGTTTGACACTTGACACCATGTTTACTCTTTATGACTGTCTTCCTCTCCCTCTCTTCTCTCTCTCTCTCTCTCTCTCTCTCTCTCTCTCTCTCTCTCTCTCTCTCTTCTCTCTCTTCTCTCTCTCCTCTCTCTCTTTCTTTACTCTCTCCTCTTCGAGCACATTCTCACACATGCTTGAGAATCACTATATTTCAGGGTGACTTTCTGGCCCCTTCTTAGGATCATGTATGTATGTGTGTATGTATGCATGCATGTATTTGTATCTAACGGGAGTCAGCTGACCCTGTCTTGTATTCAGTGTGGCTGCTACATAGCTGTGAGTTGATAGGGGAAGTCGCCACACTTTCTCAGTTCCATTTTCGTTGAAATTTCCTCACCACTTAAATAATATTTCTCTGTATTTACTACATGGATATATTCATATCCAATTTGAAAATATGTTAAAAGACAGGAAAACAGTCGTGTGATCATTCTGTTCTGCCCTGGCGAGTAAACATTTTGGAAAAAAAAAACCTGCCAAAAGTTTCTCCTACCTATGTCCTTTCCTTCTTCTAACATCTATAGAAAATACTGGGTATCATTATGTTGACTGCGTTTTCTGTCCTGCCTGGTTCCCGTAATCGTTAAGCCCCAAAGAAACCACACAGAGGTCTACATTAGTTATAAACTCATTGGCCCATTAGCTCAGGTTTCTTATTAACTCTTATAACTTATATTAGCCCATTATTCTTGTCTATGCTACCCATGTGGCTTGGTACTGTATTTGGCGCAGCAGATACATCTTGCTTGCTCTGTGGCCAGGTCAGGACTGCGGACCAAGCTTTTCTCTTCCCAGAATTTTCCTCTTCTCATTGACCTGTCTCTACTTTCTATCTGGTTGTCCTGCAAATACTTTCTGCATGGTTACAGGCCAATCAGCATTTTATTAAAGTACAATTGACAAGCTACAAACCATTGTCACGCAGCACTCCCCCTTCTTTTTTTAAAAAAAACAACAACAAGAACTCTGCATCTAATATTCTTTGTTTAGTTTTCTCCTGACTATTATTCATAACAACTTGAAATTGTTGGGCCCTAAAGCCCCACCAAGGAGGAGGTCGCCCCAAGAGACACTCACAGTATGGTTGATGCAATAGAAAGAGGAATTTGCTGAGGTCCCTCAGCCTCGAGAGGAGAAGGATGCCTGCTTTGTCTATTACAAGCTCTTTTAAAGTAAAAAAAACACAAAATCAGGGAGGGGGTAGTACAGAATCAAAGGGAAAGTCCAAAAATCATTTGTCAACTATTTTGACTAGTTCATTCAATGGTCAGCTAACTCTACTTGATCAATGTTATGGCGATTACAAGGAGGAACACCTGCAGGTCGTCTCACCCCAGTTCCAGGGTCCGGGTCTATTGAAGAAAGACTACAATGGTGATGGAAAGTACTCTAAGCTCCCATGCACGAGTGGTTGGTTACCAGGGTCCTGGTTCCCAGGAAGGGGGGTGCAGTAATGCTAAGGTGCCTCCTAATGCTAAGGGCCTGGTTCCCAGGAAGGGGGGTGCAGTAGTGCTAAGGTGCCCCAAAGTCTTTCAAAATCAATATTTTAAACAAAGGAAAATATCCATAGTTCATTTTTTTGGGGGGGGGGGATGTGAGCATAGTTTTCAAGGCTACTTCCTGCTGGTTGGGGCACTGATAATCTTATGGGGACCTAAAGAAAATTTATAATTATGATCAAGTCATGACTGGTGTATCCTGTGAGTCTTGATCATCTCAGGCAGCAGTCTTGAATCTGTTCTGGATGTAGAACATCTGGGCCATCTGTTCCTACCAGAGATTTCTCAGGTGGTCTTCCTTGATCAAACCTGATTTTTCTTAACTCAGAATGGATCCACAGCCTCTCATTTCCTGTGGAAACAAAAGCAAAATCTCTCCTCCAAAGTAACATAACTTTTGACTTCAATTTTAAAGTCAAGGTATTTTCAAAATACCTATCTTGGATTAATTTAGCAGCATTTATAAGCAAATATCTTTTAGCAGCTGTTGCTCCTTCCTCAACATTCAAACAATTCAATGAGAGCATAATAGCATACAGTATCCCGACTCTCTGTGTTTTTCATCTTCACATAGCTTTATATTAACCTCTATTTCTTTTATTTTTATTTTGTAATTTTTGGCTTTTTGAGACAGGGTTTTTCTATGTATCATTGTCTTGGAACTTACTCTGTAGACCAGGCTGCCCTTGAATCCACAGAGATCTGCCTGACTCTGCCTTACAAATGCTGGGATTAAAGGTGTGTGCACCACACATTGAATTCACAGAGGTCTGCCTGCCTCTGTCTCCCAAGTGCTGGGATTAAAGGTGTGTGCCACCACACATTGGATTCACAGAGGTCTGCCTCCTTTGTCTCCCAAGTGCTGGGATTAAAGGTGTGTGCCACCAAACTCAACTACTCTCTTTCTTTCTTTTTTATTTAAGGACTTTAACCTTTTTTATTTTACTCCCAAGCCTGCATATATTTTTTTAACACACTGTAAGCCATTTAGAGGTTTTTTTTTTCATCTTTGAATCTATCTTTACTGTATCTCTCTCTCTCTTTTTCTGAACACATGGGTCTATAATTTGCTAAGTAGTATGGGTAGGTTTAAAGCTGTGGCTGTGACAGCTGCATCCAGCCCATTCTTTAGCTTTCTGAGATTACAGCTTCATGGCAGAGGTACCTGCTATAGCCATGTTTATTGCTACAACTCTATGGCGTTTCAAGGTCCCTGAAACCAAACAAGCTGCAGCAGTGTGCTCACATACCACACTCAAATGATCTGTAGCCAGACCACCTGCCTGAAAGAGTCAGAGTTTGCATTGTCAGGACAGCCCAGAAAACAGGCATTTTAAAATGGCATGGCTTTTTTCCTCCTATGGCTGAAAACCAAAAAGCATGTGGTCAGCTTTTCATCAATACCACTTAAGTGTTTCATGGCAGAGCCTCTTAAAAGAGCTGCAAGGTTTTACAGCTAAAGCTGAGTCAGGAAGCCTCTCTTAAATGAGACACATTTGCCTCTAGCAAACAGAGCCCACCTAAGAAAGTGCTGCTATCAATAAGCTGTGCTTAACTCTATTTGTTTCTGTCTAGAATTACTTCCCAAGCTCTCTCAGGCTTTATGTGGATGCAGTCGTGCACGTGGGTGCCATTGGTTGACTGAGTTTTCTGTCCTGCCCAGTTCCCGCAATCGTTAAGTCCCAAAGAAATCACACAAAGGTCTATATTAGTTTTTTTTGTTTTGTTTTGTTTTTCGAGACAGGGTCTCATTGGCCCACTAGCTCAGGCTTCTTATTAACTCTCATAACTTATATTAGCCCATTATCCTTGTCTATGCTAGTCACATAGCATAGGTACCTTTTTTTTTTGGTGAGGCAGTTACATCTTGCTTGCTCTGTGGCCGGGTCAGGACTGCAGACCAAGCTTTTCTCTTCCCAGAATTCTCCTGTTCTCATTGGCCAGCCGCTACTTTCTGTCTGGTGGTCCCACCTATACTTCCTGCCTGGCTACAGGCTAATCAATGTCTTATTGAAATACAATTGACAGGCTACAAACCACTGTCCCATAGCATCATTACGACGTTCTTACATCTGTGAGAGGTAGATTTTTATTTCATTGATACCCCACTAAGCTCATCTCTTGCAGGCTCCATTCCTTTTCCTAACGATTGCTCAGTGGGCCCGAAGGACTTTGAAGTCCCTGTAGCACTTCTTTTCACCAAGTCCTGCAACCGCCACAATTGGTGTAAAATACATGATGGAGTGAGGATAACCTTGGTCTTGGGATGGAGTGTCTCCTCCTCCCAAAGCCTGGAATGCATGCAGTGCCTTCAGTTGCTCTGCTGGTGATCCTTCCACTGCCCAAGGACTGGACTGAGTGTCGGGCTCCCCACTTCCAATCACTCAATTTAGACAAATAGCCCAGGATTAGCCTGGTTCCTACAACAGGTGTTTTAGTTTATTCAAGATCTGATCGAGTTGAGAACCAAGAATACACATCACACATGCTCTGTCTACGAAGGTCCTCTTACCCTCTGATTTTATTCTGTATTTTGTTAAACTCTAATTTATTTACTATTTTTTGTTTATGTGTGTGTGCCTGTTCTGGCTTTTGTGTACTGCAGGCATGAAAGAGCCTGGGTTGGAGAGGGTGTCCACTATCTGGTATCATCAAGGGTCTTCTTCATGTGGATGCTGCAGGAGCACTAAGTCCTTTGATGTCAGTGGTTCTCAAGCTTCCTAAATCTCAACAGGTTCTTATATTGTGGTGACCCCCAAATCATAAAATTATTTCTGTTGCTTCTTCATAACTGTAATTTCGCCAGGGTGTGAATTGTAATGTAAATGTGCAGGTTCTTTAATTGGGTACCCGTAGTTGACCCCTCAAAGGGTTCTCTACTCATAGGTTGAGAGAGAACCTTTATTCTAAGTGCCGAGTTATCTCTCTGGCCATGCTTCTTTTCTGATATCTTTCATATTGTCCGATGTAGCCCAGCTTACCCTCGAACTTTTTCTGTTTCTGAGTGTGGACTCCAACTCCTGGGTCATCTGCCTTTACCTGGATGACAGGCGTGCCCCCACCACCCACTCACATTGTGCCCACCACTAATTTTCTCTCTCTCATTCACACACACACACACACACACACAAAGGGGGGGAGCGATGGAGAGAGAGAGATCTCATTAAACCATTTATCCACACCATATAGTTTGGTCTATATATTTTATTAATATGTGATGTTGGAATTTGAAACATTGCTTTGAAAACAAAAGCATTTTGCAGTAAGAAATGAGTTTGAGTTTCTTGGATAGCAAGCTAGACTTCACAGAAATCTGGTATCTTCAGCTTCTCAAAGGCAGCGAACTAAAGGGCCATAAACGCGGCTTTCTTCAGTAGCTGTCCTGTCTGTCTGTCTGTATTTCGAATCAGGGTTTTTCCATGTAGCCCTGATTGTCATTAAGAGTCTGTGAAGAGAAACCACTCCAGCAGGTGAAG
>NW_004949110.1:8494757-8535879 GCF_000317375.1 Microtus ochrogaster
GGTGGCCGTGGAGGCTTCTGAGGACTCTCAGAGGTTTGTTCTTGATGACTTGGAGGAGGAGATGGAGGGAGAGGCTGCAGTTGCGAGCTGGGTAGACGCCAGCGCGTGCTGCTTTTGAGGCTCCAGATGGAGCAAGGAGCATACCTCTCGGCACCATTGAATCCCTGTTCGAGGGCAAAGACGTGGTGGTCCTGGAGCATGTCCGGGACAGGGGCGTCCTTTGTGCCGGCGGGCCAGAACACAGCCTGCCCAGGTTGGGAGGAGGCTTGGAGGCCCTCGGGGACCAGTATGATGGTATGTCCAGGTAGCGACACTCGCCTGACCGAAGTCGGTTCAGGCTCCAGCAGAAGGTCGACGCCTTCCACGCGTAGTTTCATGGCACATCCGGTGGGAATGACCACCGTGGACGTGAGCTCTTTGCTGGCAGGCCTGGCGGATGCTTCCAAGTCTGGCTGTGCCAACGACCCCAGGCAGGCAGGCTCCTGGGGCAGGTAGCGCTTGGCAGGGTTAGTTTCTTCTCGCTGCGGGCCCCAGCAGGGCTTCGGGCAGACTCTGGGGCTTCGCGGAGGCATTTTCAGCATGTTGGTGGCAATGCGCTCTTGCCCCTCGTTTGCGGTTGCCGGTGCACAACAAGGTCCGAGGCAGGTTATGGGCCTGGGCTCCACACTTCTTTGTTCAGGAACAGCTGTCGTCTGGTTTCTGCAAGACACTCTGTGGACTCTCTGGGACAGAGTGGATGCTACCAGGTTGACAGGCTGCTGATCAAGAGCAGTGGTGGGAGGACCCGTCTTCCTTATTTAAGCCTGGCTGCCAAGGAAGCCCCGCCCAGGCATGGGAGGGGCTAGGGAGTGGAAGACACTCCTGCCCCACCTTCAGGAACCCATCAGTGTACACATGGGCATTAGTGTTCCTGCTGCCTAATTGTGTATGTGTGTGTGTATGTTTGAGTGTGAGGTTGTTGTCGTTGTTGGTAGCGGTTCAGAGAAGGAATCCAGCCTTAGCTGTCCTACGGTTTGTATTGCCTTTATTTGTCAATATACATACACAAACACGTGAAAACTCTTTCTCACCCCCTACCACAGTCTCAGGAACTCCTTGTCCCACCCACACCTACGAGGACCTAGAGATTTTCTTAATTTGCAAAGCAAATTGCAGTGGAAATTAACAAAGTGACAGCTGAGGTTTTCATTGGAGGTCAAGCTTGGAAATACAAGTGGATACTTTTTTTTTATATGGTTGTTTGGAATTGAAAATCAACAAGGACATATCTGTCACTGAGTGTAAATAACTGATCTAGGACAATACCTCAACGATAGAGTGTTTGCCTACCTTGCTGGAGGCCAATGGGCTTGAGCCCCTAATGAAATCCAAAATGGATTAATGTGAGACACCCATAATCCCAGGATGAGAGAAACAAGGACTGGAGGATTAGCAGTTCAAGGCCAGCCTGCTACTGGGCGTGCACTGATCCAATCCAGGAGCACAGTGTTTTCAAGGCCAGCCTGCTACTGGGCGTGCACTGATCCAATCCACGAGCACAGTGTTTTCAAGGCTAGCCTGCAAGCATGAAATCAAGTCTCCAGGATTGAGTTCACACATCCTCCCAGCTCAACACCTGCTTTCCCTCTAGTGTTTGCTCAGGTCTCTGCGGCTACTCCCAATTGTCCATTTAAGTTAGTACCATGCCCTACTTATGTACAGCAGCATAATCAATCCCGCCTTTGCCAACAAAACTTCCTGATATTTATTTTGCTCACAAATCTGCAAATCTGGGGAGAGCTTTGGAGGGATAGCTCATCTCTGCTCTCTTATACTAGCTGCGGTGGCTCTAAGACTGTGGCTGTGGTAAAGGAAGGCTCATTCTTTACACTTTGACAGTGATCTCAACAGAAGTGGAAGTTATCAGACCTTCCTATGGATGCTCAACCTGATCATCCTGGTATCTGCATCTCAAGATGGCACACCCAGGAGGGACAGAACCAGGGAAAACCATGCCGCCATTTCTAACTCTTCCTTCAGAGACCCAGATAGCCAGATCAGCCCCGATCTCACAAGAGGTGATTTGGGTTCCACCTTTGAAGGGATGCATAGCAAAGCATTGCCGGCATGTTTGCACATGTGCAGAGCACCTGAACAAGACGACAGAACAGTGCCTTGTTCTCACATCAGATGGGGAAAGGACGATGGTAGGGAAGGCAGCAGGGAATGTCCAAGCCCCTCATCTTGGGACCTGGAGGTCTGCAGGGAGACCTTTCTGGAGGAGGGACCTGAGCTGTGGCACGGGGAGAGAGCACTTCCAGGGAGGAGCTCAAGGCAAAGCTATGAAGGTGGGTCCTTGCATGCTGGGGCTGTTGAGCGACAGAGCGGCTTAGCACCCGTATCTGGGTGGTAAGAGAACCTTTCCTCCTCAGTAGCTCCAGAAAGACGGTGAGAGGCCCAGTTCTCATCACGGAGCCAGGCACCCACCCGCTCTGTCTGATACTAGCAGGGTGAGTTTGCACGTGACTTCACTTTCCTGAAAGCCAGTTTCTCTCCCATAAAGTGAGTTTGGTAATGTCCATCTTTCAGTGTCGCTTGGGGCTTAAGTGATGACCCTCCTGAATGGATCAGCCTTTTTTGGGTGCAGAGAATATCTAGAGAATGGCACTTGGTACGCAATACAATGGGGTGCTTTACCCGTTTTCATTACAGCCTTTATTGCCCCCCCCCCCCCAAAAAAAAAGAACTTTATAGAGGGAAAGGGCAAGGATAGTGGTTATGGGCACCGATGAGGAACAGAGAAGCTCAAAGATGCAATGCTAAAGGTGGGCGGAGAATGTCCAGTTAGGAGGGACTGCTCACTACAGATCAGAGGGACTGCTCACTACAGATCAGTTTCACACCTCACTCAACGCTCAGCCGTGTTTTCCCAGAGGGACGCTAGGTGGCGATGTGGGACCGCGATGGGGACCCAGGCCGGCCCAAGGGGCCTCCCAGGAGGCTCTGGCTTGGGCACCCTTCCAGGCCAGGCCCAGCAGGCCTGCTTGTTCCAAGTTCCAAGTTCATCATCTTCCCTAGGGACATGGAGCATCCTTTTACATGCTGTCTCATATTACCTTCTCCACTGGCTCGGAGGACAACAGACAACTAACGCTTCCCTCCTCCTAGCCTGAAGACAGGTGTGTCCCCGTATTAGAGGTTGAGGGTATAAGAAGATCCCTCCGGGAGAGAGGGTGGCCTAAAGATCTTTTTTTCCCTTTCTCCTAAACACTAAAAATTCACAGACTCTCCTTTCTGGCTTCGAAATTTAATGATAAATCAATCTCCATGATCTGCGTCTTTCGGGATCTTGCCTTTTCTACCACATCTGTTTGAGAGGATTTGTCACGGGTCATTTTTTGTTTTAGTTTTTCGAGACAGGGTTTCTCTGTAGCTTTGAAGCCTGTCCTGGAACGAGCCCTTGTAGACCAGGCTGACCTCGAACTCACAGAAAGCCTCCTGTCTCTGCCTCCCGAGTGGGGGGATTAAAGGCGCGTGCTGCCACCTCTGCCCTGCTGTCGTGGGTCTTTTCAAGTGGAGTGGATGAGAGAGAGAAGGCATCAGGAGTCCACGGGAGCGCAGTCTCCACAAACCCTGATATCAGTGAATAGCTGGGAGTGTCACGAGGAAGTCTTGGGCTTAATTTGGACTCGGGGACACCTGTGTTAAGGAGGTCACCATGCAGACACAAACGGTAACCAACTTCAGCAGGCTTGGGGAAAAGTACCCTGCGGCTGGGTAGACACTGAGTGTTGGGAGGGCAGAGGAGGACACGGGAGGTTAGAAGAGAGGGACGTGAGAGCGGGACTCCCGAGAGCCGAATCAGGACTGTAACCGTGCCGGCGAGCGAGCCCCAGCCTTCGTGGCTGAAAGGAGATGCCAGAGCCCAGTCGGGGTATCTTCAGTGCCAGGAGCCTCAGGCAAACCCAGTGCTGACACCACCGGGGACTTCTGTAATTCCCAGTTTCCATCACAAGGACCCTGCAGCAGCTGAAAAGGGTGGAGATGGAAAGGGGCCTGGAGGCCCCAGAAACGACTGTTTCATCCTGTCCTTGATGGGACTGAGTCATGGCTCCTCTGGCTCTCCGTGACCCTTGAAAAGAGTGGAGAGTCAGGATGACCTCATGCTTCTGTCTTCAGGCGGGAGGGCTGGCCAGACACAGCATCCATCCCGCCCAGTGCTGTTCTCATGCATGCTCCTGTCTGTGCTGACGCTACAAAGTGTCCCCATGGCTTCATCTCCCAGCCCCAAGAAAGGCAGGAAATCAAGCTCGAAGTCCATCCGCGACATCTCAAGAGAAAATGTGGTCTACAGAGCCCAGGGCAGCCCCAACACACGTGCACACACACTCGGGCATGGAATGGAAAGCCTACAAGGGAAGTCCCACGAAACCATAAGGCCACATTCTATGTCTACATGCCAGCTTGCAATGCTGTGGCAGCCAGCCTGGCCTCACTGTCTGCCTCCACCACAACCTTGTGGACTGTCCCCCAGAACTGTCCTTGGAACTGTCCCCTGGAGGCCTTGGCTGTTGCTGGGAGGTTTGGGGAAGAGGTGGAATGAAGAATCTGAAATTGCTTTATCTGCCCGCAGCTGATAATCTCCTGGGATGCATATGCTCACAGTGGCCAGGGCTTTGGGCAGCTTTGGAGGACAGGTCCCTTGAATACAACTCTGAGCCCCAGCCATAGAAAGAGGAATATGATAGACACCAAGGAGAACTGAGCAGGCCTGTAGGACCCATGTGTGGGAAGCCTCCAGAAGATAGGAGGAGTCTCTGTTCATTTCTGATGCTCCTACCTCCTATATGCTGATGGCAGAAGCCGGGGAATACTTGCTTATGCCGTTGGTGCTAAAGATGTAGGTTCATAGATTCAGGAGCCATTTTGCATGTCATGTGATTTTCTCCTGTTAGACCTGGCAAGGCTCCAAGTCAGGAAAATGTCAAAAGTGTCCTTCTGTGTTCCCTGTTCCCCTTCTGGGGCTCCTGAACAGCCCCCAAAGTGCGCTCTGTCAGTCCATGTTTCCATCTGCAGAATGGGGCGAGCAGCACTCAAAGCAACGCTTGGGGCTGTCATAGGATTAGTGGGTAGCTGTAAGGGGATCCCGGGAAGGGCATGCGCCATTAAGTGAAGGGCTTTTTGCTCCCTATGGAAAAAAACCAAAAAGCAATGTGTTCTTAAGACACACAAGCCAAACCTCCGCCCCCAAAGCCAAGTGAGTTCAAGACACTGAGCCCAAAGCAAACCTGAGGTTGGGATTCTGTGGAGCAGGCCTTTGAAGTAAGGGCTCCCCCGCCCTCCCTGGCTCTGGCAGCTCCCCGCAGCCCGGCCTGATGAAAGAGAAGAAGGACTCTGTTGTGGTTTGACACATGCCCCAGATGTCAGGTTGCAGCTCTGTTCAACAATTAGCTCTCAGAGGTGGCAGCTGTGTGCAGTGAGGAGCCCAGGTCCCAGTGCCAGGCAGACCCCATACTCCCCTCTGGGGCACTATCCAACTTTTCCAGTAACCTGGAGATGGCACTGGCACAGGTTTCCTTCCCAGGACAGCCAGGCTGAGCAAATAGTCAATATGTTCTCATAATGTGAACCTCAAATAATCAACGATCTTTCAGCCCAAGTGTTTCCCATGTAACATTTTAGCACATACCTGCATTAAAAATAATATTCAACATTTATTTGGGATTCAGCTTTAACTGGTCATGCTGTATTTTATTTGGCAAACTTATTCTTTCAAGAGGTTTCTTTCATAAGCAGTCACGAGGCTGGAGGGGCTTTGAAACTGAAAGCGCTTTGGGAGTATAGCATAGGAGACACTCAACTGCAAGCAAAAGGGTCGTTCTTTTCATTCTGCATTTCCAACCTCCCCCTTTCCTCCCCATTCCTCTGGGGTCTCTTCCTTTCTGGTGGGCTCCCCTGTCCTCCCCACATCTATGTCCCTCTGACTTTCACCCCCCCCCCATCTGAGGAATCTGGAGAATTCTATGTAGGTACTTAGGGGCTGTTGAGGTCAGTCTCTGCTCTGCTCTTCCTGGTTTCTAGTCATTATGGGTTGTTCTGACAAATAATTACAGCCTGGCAGAATAAGAAATAGAGATCTGCTCCTCACAGCTCTGCAAGTCAGGGTCCAGCGTGAGTTCTAGAGTTCTAGGTCTGTGCCTCCTCAGAGACAGGGTCTTCTCCCAGTATGTTCCTGTGGCCTTCCTCCATGAGAGCTTATGGAGGGACGGGAATGTTACCTTCTGTGCATGGATTGCCTCTGTGGCTGACTCACCCACTTGCATTGCTGCTTCTTGGGTCCAGGGCACACAGAGGGTGGCAGAGATGAAGTAGCCATGATTGAGTAAAGAGAGCTTGCACAGGAAGAAGTTTGGGTTCCTTGGGATACTATTCAGGGGCAGGAACATACCCAAGGGTATGTGGGCAAAAAGGGATTGCAAATAATGATAATTGCTATTATTTTACTCACATACATACACACTTATAGTATATGTAGCATAGCTGGCAAGTTTAAAATTTGGCCATCTCAACTGCTGGCAAAGGTATTGTTCAACCAGGATGTCACATCCTGCCACTGAAAGGCCAGTTCAGAACAATGGTTCCAGAATGGTTTTTGGAAAGTCCCATCCCTGTGTCCCAGGGATTCCACCTCTAGGTGTGTGACCTGGGGAAAGAGCCTCCTGTGCCCCAGGAGAACTGGACCTTTGTATCCTGGCACCACTCTCAAGAGTTGCAAAGTAGAGGCCCTGCCCCACTCCTCAGGAGCTAGAATATGAGTGAATGGAAACACGCACGAGGCTGCACAGGCAAATAAAGACGACTCCCAAGGAGTCAGCGACAAGCCAAAGAAGCCAGACACAAGGAAGATGCAGGACTCCCCATTTCTACAATGCTTCAAAGCATGTTGGGCAAAACTGGGCTTTGAATGTGTGCCTGGAGGAGGGGAATCATAAATCTACAAGTCAAAGCCAGGATGCACCCCAAGTCAGAGAACACTCCCCAAAGCCAGGATGCACCCCAAGTCAGAGAACACTCCCCAAAGCCAGGACACCCCAAGTCAGAGAACACTCCCCAAAGCCAGGACACCCCAAGTCAGAGAACACTCCCCAAAACCAGGATGCACCCCAAGTCAGAGAATGGTTTGCCTGTTTGTTGGTTTCCTCCACGACCGAGTCTCAGCTGGGGATGATTTTACCCCTCCCCCAGGTTTCCCTCAAAGGCCCTTGTGAGAAAGACTTCTTCATCAGCCTGTGGTGCTGTTGAGAAATGCGGGAACTTGCAGGAGCTGGGGGCTAGTGGGAAGAAATTACCCAACTGGGACTTACCCCTCAAGGAGATTTGGGGATACAAGCGCCACCCCTTCTCTTTCCATCCTCGTTGCTCCCTGGCCACCACAAAGTGAGCAGCTTCCACCACCTGCGCTTTCTCCGCACATCTGAAGCCGCTGGGCCAGATGGTGATGGATGGAAACTAAGAACCAAAGTAAACTGTGCCTTTCTCAGACATCTCACAGCGACAGACAGCTAACTCACATGTAGGGTGTATTTGGCAGTGTCAGGAGCTCTCTTTTGTGATACTCAGGGACAGGGAAAAAGAGGGAAGAACACCACTGACATCTACTGAACGCTCTGAGGAGGAAGGCGGCCAAGAATGCCACAACACAGGACAGTTTCGCACCCACTGCACACTCAAGAGTCATCCTTCCCCAAATGCCATAGTGTTGATCTTGAGACACCTTCTCGGGGAGTATGTAGGCAGATGCTTACAGGGGTCGTCTAAGATCTTGTTAATATACAAAAGCTGTCTCTGTGTGAGCCGTACCCTTTAAACTGTATGTAAATATTTTACATACTCCGAGGTTAAGACTGAAGAACGCAATTGTGCATCTGGGTATTTGGGTGAAGCCAGTCTTGTCACTCAGCTGCCAGGGATGCCCAGGGAAGCTCTTACAAGCACGTCAGATATCTGGGCAGTGCAACCCTCCTGCTTAACCTTAAATAAAACAGCATGGAGGGGCTCTCTTTGCCAGTGCTGAGTGCCCTGAGCAGGGAGGGACATGAGTTCTCTGGTCTCTCCTCCACTCCAGGGCACAGCGAAAGGTGTAGGGAAAGTGAGGAGCACAGGGGAAGACCCCAGGGAGACAGATGGGGATGTGCAATCCCACCCCAACACACTTCTTAAGAAGGTAGATTTCTAGGGCTTCATTGTGGCATTCTGGGTGGTTCTTGGAAGTAGATTTTTTTTCCGGTTCTTGGCTTCCACTTGTGGAAACACCTCCAAAACAGACTCATTTGTACCTCAAAATTCATAAGGAAGGGAGTTAGAATTGACACTCAGAAGCATTTGCATCTTGGCTTGCTTCTTGTAAGCCACGAGGGCTTGGACAAGTTACTTGGCCTAGTTGAGCCCTAATTACATCATGCATAAAACCCAATGTCTGTATCATGAGCACATATCAATGTTGGCATGAGGGAAAATGAAGTAATGTGTTGTAGCAGGGGCGTTCTAACACCCAGGATACAGCAGCTACCGCCAATCAGCAGCTTCCTCTGTGGGCGTCATTACAGCTGTGGGAACCTCCACTTTCTAGGGAAAGTAATTTAGTGGGCGTGGCCACCTGGGATGCTCATCCCTGCACCACACCACTGACAATGCTTTGGGCCTCTAGCATTCTCTCCATCCGTGTTCCCAATGATGCCTATTAGTATTGACTAATTAAAAAATAATAAAAAGATTAACTCCATATGGATCCTAGGGGAAGAACTTGAGTCCAGGCCTGGAATAAAGCCAAGGAAAAGCAACCAAGGCTCCCCTGGCACAGGCGGTGGCATGAAAATTCACACGTCCACAGGAAAGATGGTGCCTCCTGGTCCTGCTGTCCTCCGTCCCACTGGCACCCTGATTCTCCTGCTGTACTCCCAGCCTCTGTTCCAGTCCAACATCAGGCGCATGTCAGGTGGGTCCCTGGAGGGCAGAGACGACACTTTGATAGGGATCATTTGAAGATGGTTTAATTAAGAATCTATCACAAGCCAGGCAGTGTGAGGAAGCTGTTGGGAAGCAGCTGGACAGCACAGACTGGATGATAGGAGGTGTCAGGCTTGCCAGACCCTGGAGAGCTCAAACAGTCTAGACAGGCTGTCTAGAGGCATCTGGGACCTTCAGAGCAGGGATGTGGGAAGCCTGGAGCACCCCTGCACTGCTGGCTAGAGGAATAAACATTGCCCTCATCTTCCACTTGGAGCTCCTACTGGTACCCTGATTCAGTCCAATCTAACAATCTAACAATGGACAAGACTGTTCACGGCTTCCTTCCTGGGCAGAGTCCTGGACACTGAGCAGGGCAGGTACAAACAGTACCCATCACAGGTGTGTATAATAGGGTTTCGTTTTAACAGGGTGGTGTGTGAATTCTAATTGGTCTTAATAATAAAAACCCAGAGTCAGATATTAGGGGGTGAAAACTGAAAGATCAGAGAAGCAGAGCAGCCAGTCGCTAGCTCTTACCTCTACGAAATCCTCAGACCGAATGGGGTAATCTGTCTCTACAAGTCCTCAGACTGAATGCCCTGAGCTCCTGTCTCCTCCTGCTTTATAATTCCCCTCTCTGCCCAGCCATATCCTTCCTATCTCCACCTCCCTAGTGCTGGGATTAAAGGCGTGAGACTCCCAACTACTGGGATTAAATTTGTGAGCCATCACTACCTGACTCTGTTTCTCTTTTAGACTGTGCAGCCCAGGCTGGCCTTGAACTAACAGAGATCCATCTGCCTCTGCCTCCCAAGTACTGGGATTAAAGGTGTGTGTTATCACTGCCTGGTCTCTATGGCTGACTAGTGGTTTAGCTCCACACTGATCTTCAGGCAAGCTTTATTTGTTAAAGCACAAACAAAATATCACCACAACAGGGCCCATTTGGAGCCTCTCATTGGTGTTGAGTCCCCATCTTAGATGTCAGTCTTGTGAAGGCTGCTTCATGCCAAAGTGATTTATTTTTTTAAAATCACCCTTATTGAGGTTCAATTAACACACAATAAAATGCATCTGTGTTAGTCATGTATTTTAGTGGCAAGTGTATGGTCCCACATAAATACTGACACAATGTATAGAATTTTATCCTCAGTCTAAAGTAACCAGTGCCCTACTCTGTTGGACTCATACCAGCCTGGTCCTGAGCACACACTGGTTGACTTCCTGTTATTATAGATTCCATCATTCTTTTCTACAGAGTCCTATAAACGGCACATCTTCCCTCCCGTGTCTGTTCTCATCCTCCCTGCACTGCTCCCAGATCCACCCCGTCACTGTGTTCACTGGCTTCCTGGCCCGAGTTAGTATTCCACTGGGCTAACGCGTCACAATGGTCGGACATGTGGATCGTTTTAGATTTTGGCCATAGTGAATAAAACATCAATGAGCATTTGCATACAAAGCTTGGTGGACATGTGTTTTCACTTCCCGCAGGTAAATATCTCCGAATGGTATTGCTGCGTCGTATTATAAGTATGTTGAACTTTATAAGAAGCTGACCATTTTCTGAGGGAACCGTATTATTATTATTACTTTTGCTACCCACCAGCAATATGTTATAGTTCCGGCCGCGCCACGTGTTTGCCAACACTTGGTTTCTCCAGTCAGTCTAGCAGGTGGCGATGGGGCTGTATTCAAATTAATTTGAATTTCTTGATGACTACATTGAGCAGTTTCTCGTGTGCCTGCTAGTAGTTTAGATATCTTCCTGAGTGGTCTGCTCAGATCTTTTGCTTAAAAATTGTTTTAATCGCTGACAATCAAATTGTTGAGTTGTTTCCTACCATCTACGAATTACCTTTTTCATTTCTAAACAGTGTAGTTTGAAGAGCAGAGAGTTTCTAAAATTTCTCACTAAGACTCTGCCACGATTAGGCTATACAGGTAAAAAGGACTGTTTTTCCTTCGGGGCATTGGTTCTCAGTCCTTCTTTAAAAAATTGCCTTTTGTTGTGTTGCTATTTCCTTTCATTGAAGTGTTCCCTCCTGCAGGGTGGGGAGGCGCCTCACACTGCTGGGGAAAAAGTTACATGTCCCATGCTATGCAAGCAGTAGGCAGTTGCTCAGGGAGAGGGCACTGTTTGGGGGGCCGCGTAGGTAACTTCCCCGCACGTAGCTTTCACCCACACTCTTGTGGGTGTTTTGCAGATGCAGCTGCCTGTGGATCATCCAGGCATCACTCCTCACCCTCGCTCTTATCAGACAAGGCACTGGGTCATGCTGGACTTGGGTGAAATAATTTCTCCAGTCTGTTCTTCTCTGTCTGGATGAATAACAAATAGATTTTCCAGGAAAAAAAAAAAAACAAAATATCTCTAGATGAGACAACCAACTCCAGCAAGAACACTTCAGCTTTCCCTTGATCTGAAAGCAACCCGAGGGACCACTGTGCCTGAAGAAGCCTGAATAGGGTCCTGTTGGAGCTGTTGAACCTCTACTGAAGTTCCCCTTCATTACTAGGCCTGGGTAAATCTTTTTATAAGGAGTCTCCTGGCCAGCTCCTCATAGCCACTGTGTTGTGACATCCCTGTCCTATAAGATAAAGAAGAAATCGGAAGCATGGACAGGTGTGTCCATTAGGAGATGATACATCCTTCCGACAGCAAATGTCACAGCGGAAATGACAGCACAGATACACAAGGAAAGGATTCTTGTAACTCGGTGGTGAGAAATCAGCTCAGGTTTTTAAAAACTAGGCAAATGGTTTACGCAGATACTTTAAAGAAATAAGTGTATGAAGGATGCTCAGGTTGGCAGCAATCCCCAGGGCTGCAGCAGCAAAGGCTAGAGTTGGGGGTTGAAGGTATAAGACCCGAAAGGCTTTCGAACCTCTGTAAGGGTCCCTCAGCACTGCCTCCAGAACTGTGCAGTACCAACACTTGCTACCAGGGGTAGAGGGTATAGGGTCTGGTTGGCACACACATTAGGGAGGAACACAAAGCACAAATGAAGGAGCAACTCCCTTCTGCCTCCAGCCTTGCAGGTCCCTTCTGCCTCCAGCTTTGCATGTTCCTCTGGCAACCCTTCTCAGCACAGCCTGACAAGGAGGTGAAATTTACCATGGGAAGGAGAAAACATGGCTTCCCCTCCATAGGACATCGTAGTCCAGTGAAGATGGGTGGGTTAAATGAGAAAGAGGGAGAGATAGATAGATAGACAGAGAGACAGAGAGACAGACAGACAGACAGAATGAAGTTGGGAGGGAAAAGCGAGGGAAATGGGGAGGAGTTGGAGGGATCTAGGCATATTATATGCATGTATGAATATTAAATAGAATATTTAATTAAGAGATTAAACAGTGTAAGTCCTCCAGCAGCAGAGCTACTGCAGTCAGTTCTGATTCATCTTCTAGGGCTTTCCTTTGGCCCTTCACCAACCTCCTAGATACAAGCACACAGCCTCCCACACCAGGCCCATAGGTACTCCTCATCTATATTCCTAGCCCACCACCCTGACAGCATGTACCTGACCGATTCCCTAGGCTCTAGTTTTGGAAAGAGAAGTCACCAATACCTTCCGTACTAGACCTCTCCGGTTGTACAACTGTTCCACATTGTGGGGCCAGGGTCCCTGGCCTTTAGCCGGGAGGCCTGTCAACTTCAAGTCCCCACCTGCTTCCCCCATATTCTGCTTCAACCCCTGGGAGCAGGAGGATGCCTCTTCCGCTTTGATCAGGACAGGGGGGTGCTCCGTGGTTGGTTTGGGAGCATCTCTGTGATGCATTTTGACAGCCTCGGCCAGGCATATGCTTTAAATCCTAACGAGAAAGGACCTTTGTGAGTGAGAAGGGAGCCCACAGCAGCCTTCAAAGGACTTTCTGGACAAGGGAGGACACATGAAGAAGCCCTCTAGCTCAGTGCCACCCTGGGGCCCTGGGGACAAGGTCAATGACACCCTCTGACATGTCCCTCAACCTGCACAGGTGTCTGTTGAGTCGATCTGGGGGACCAGCTCTGCCTCGGCCCTACCGGGTTTAGTCCTCTGAAACCCTTGCCCAGAGCTCTCTGGCCCGACTGTGTGTTAACACTGAAAGTTTTCCACCACAGCTCACGTGGTATCGTCCACAAACCCTGCATTCCTTCCAGTGCCTCCAGAAGGAATTACGTAACTTGTAATGGACTCACCTGGTAAAGCTTAATGAAAACAAATGACATCCACGCACAAGAACTTAGGAGAGTGGAAAGCTGCTCTAAACTAAAAAAAAGATCTCCCCCTTTTACCACCTTTTGCTATTAGTCACCCTGCTCTAGTTGATACAAACATGTCATCTCGAGGCAACTGTCACTCGAGGTCACAACTCTCTGGCTGACAGCAGGTCAGCCTCTCTTCCTTGAGGTGCCCAGCCCTAGACTGTGCCTCCAGGAAGGCAGAGAGAGACAGAGAGGCTGCTCGGGGCTGGCGTGCCCTTCTGTGTTTAATTTTCCCACAAGTCAGCTCTGATTATGAGGATGGCCTCATGTTTCATGTATTTGGAGCTGAGTTCTGCAGAGCACCTTGGAAGGGCAGGGGAGCCCCTTGGTTGGCAGGCAGGGGCAGAGGGATGACTGCATGCCAGGTCACCCCCAGCACACACGTCTGCTACCTATCAGGTATCATTGCAGGAATGACCCGCCGGACACTGAGCTTCCCCCACTGACAGCCCCCTCCTAATGAGACCCAGCGCTGCCGTTGGCTGGTGTAGAAGACAGGATGGAGAGGAACCATGTAACCAGGAGAAGGGTTTCCCAGTCTGCTTTGCTACTTTGGTAGGTGCAGGAGCTTCTGGGAGGCATGTACCTTCCACTTTCTGCAGGGGGCTGTGGTTTTCAGGTTCCTTCAGGGAACTGTGGGAGCTTCTAACACTTTGGCACTCAGCAATTCTTCTGGAGGCTCAGTGCTGATGCCCTCAGGCAGGTGCAAAGGGGGAGAAGCTCAGCTCTCACTGCATGAACTTGCAGGCCTGGGGAGGCACGATAGAAGAAGCATGGGGCGAGGAACGTGAGCATGCGCCATGCTGTGCCAAGGGGAAACCTAGAAGCGTAAGTCAAAGGATGCATTCTACTGTCATCTCTACTGCATTCCTCATCACTAGAAATGAAAACCCGGACCACAAGGCAGCATGCACCAGCCTCTGATCTGCAAAGCCTTCTGGCCAGGGTGGTTTCTTTTGGTTTTCAAAAGTTGTTCCCTCTTTACCCCCACCTTCCTGTGGCCTTGCCGATTGCCAGGCCTGGAATTCCCTTTCCTCGGGTTTTCATGCAGCCCATCTTGCCTTGAAGCTCCAGCCAGGATCATCTCAGACACTCTTTCCCAGACTCATAAGCAAAGAAAGCTGTGTCCCCAAGCACTCTGGTGGCACTAGCTGGTCACAATGTCCTCATCATCCTTATTCTGATCTTATTCTTCCTCTGTTTATTGATTAGTTGATTATTAGCATGCCTAGGAACTCTTTGGAAGACGGATCTTTATGTTTTCTGTCCTCCACTGTCCCCAGGACTGCCAGTGTGTTCAATGGGCCTAACAGGAAAGACTGGTTAAGTCTACAACAGAAGAGAGAAGGCGCCTGCACACATGCATGGCCAAGCCTCGGAGTCCTTCCTACAGCCTGCAGCAGCAGCAGGAGCACACAGAAAAGATCTCAGCTCCATCCAAGCCTCGGCTCCCTTCTAGAGGACTAGGACGACTGAGGTAACATGTGGTTTGTGTCCCTTAACTTGTAGCTCCCAGTTCTATCTTCCCCACGCCACAGCTATGACTGTCATCAGTGTCGCAGTTGTTCTTGATCATGAATTTGATGGGATTTATAATCACCATGGAAACACACATACCCTGGGTGTGTCTATGAAGGTGTTTCTAGAAAGGTTTAATGGAGCAGGCAAGAGCCACCCTGAATGTGCCACCATTCCCTGTGCTGAGGTCTTGGTCTGTATAAAAAGGAGAAAGTAAGCCTCTTTTGGTTTCCTGAATACAGATGCAATGTGACCAGCTACCTCCATGTGATTCTGCCAGCATGCCTCCCTACCATGGAGGCCTGCTGTCTTGGGTGTTTACAGTGGTGGTTCTTAGGGACAGACGAAGAGTGAGTGAGGATTCGCCTTTGGTGAAAAGAGAGACTGGAGAGAAGCGAGACAGAAGCCTGGCTGTTTTCTTGTCCTTCCTCTCAAACTTGGGTCTGAGAACCTGTGTCCTCTGGGACCCCTGGACTGGCTTTGGCTCATCCTGTCTCCGGAATGCTGAGGAATCCTCTGCCTTATCCATATGTACCACTGGCCCTGCCCAGTCTCCCCTGTTCTGAGGGACCATTTCTACCCTCATGGTGGCGGCCCCACACAGCTCTCACTCCCTCTTCTCACACTGGTAGGACTTGGGGACAGCTCCAGGCTCCTGTTGGGGGACAAGAGATCGTCACTGGGGTTGTGGTCTCTTGGCTCAGCCCTGATGCTGTCTTTGCTGGTGGCACCATATTGGAGGCTATACTTCTCTGAGAAAGTTCATCTGCTTCCTTGGGAATAATAAGCCCTGAAGTCAGATCCACCCTCCAGCTTACCTGCATGTCCTTATACCAGGTCTCTCTTAGGATTCCTGAGGGACAGCATGGGATCTGAGTGATACGACTTAGTTTTCTCCCCTGTCTTCTGATGGGATTCCCAGGCCGCCAGTCTTCTGGGCCAAGTCTGCTCTTCATTCTGCAGCACCAACTTCCTGACTTTGACTTTTCAATAGGAGGACTCAAAGGGTCCTGGTGTTGGGATATATGTTGAGAGGCAGTTACACATAGTCTCCCAATTAGATACGTATCTTATCTAATTAGATACAGGCTCTTCAGGCACCCTTTTGGCTGTTACAAAGATGAGCCCACCAGTTCCCAGGGCTGTCTTGACTGCAGCTCTCTATTTGATACTCCATAGGAAGCCATGATTAGCGCCTTCTCTTATTAGCATACGGAAATGGTCTTCCCTTCTCTTCCTCTGCCTCCTCCATTTCAATAGACCTGTTTTCTGGCTGAGCTTCCCCGTAAGCTTCCCCTCTGTAGCTTTCTGGAATTCATCATTTGGGCTTCAGGTCACTGACTGTGCACCTCAAAAAGGTCTTAGCCCGGTAACTGGAAAACAAACACAGCTAGCTTGTCCTGTCATGGTTACCATAGTCATCAATCTGCTGGGTGGCCTTGGCAAGCTCCATAACCTCTCTGAGCCACGTTCCTCATTCAACAAGAAAGAATCACAGCCTGTCCCTACAGTGGGCTGCGGGTTGCATGCTTTCGTATCTACAGAACACTTAGCACATTGTAAGCACTCAGTTAATGGCACTATCTATCTCTTCAAAGCTCATCTGTTTAGGCTGTTCCTACATGTTTGTCACAGGCTTCCTGGCAGCCATTACCAAGTCCATCGTGGAGGCGGGCTGTCTTCCCTGCAGGGCTCCAGCCATCCCAGGCTCTCCAGTCTCCGTGTCCTCCTGCTGGGACCCTAGTGTCTGCTTGTTGTTATCTAGTTCCTTGTGGGGTAAGGCCGAGAACAGGAGCCCTCTAGGTCCTGCTCGCTCATCTGCTTACACCTTTACCCCCAACACGCTCACATCCCCACGCACTCACAAAATCAGCTCACACAGGATTTCATATATGCACACAGCTTCAGAGAACCACATGCATACTCAGACGCATTAGACCTTCTGAAGCAACGTGTTGAGTTTTGAGCCTACCAAAGTATCTTGGATAGGGAAAAGTAGATTTAGACGGCATCCGAGGGCGGAGAGGCCAGTCCCCTCTCACCTAGGAAGTTAAGATCAACGACATGGCACAGACTGTCACAGTCAATGTGATTTTTGGCAAGTTCCATAGCCTCCTTGGGTCTCCACGCTCTGTCTGGTAAACAAAGACAAGAGAACTCACCTTTGCACAGGTTGAATTAATTCAGATCATATGTGCAAAATGATGACACAGACTGGGGCAAGTCCCATGAAAAACCCTCACATTCCAAACTAGCTGGAGGTTCTTGGCCTCAGAAAAGCATCCTTATTGTTACCATAGCACTGGTCTATGCAGTGGAAGGTCCAGTCCAGACCCCAGGTCAGAGCCATGTTGAACAATCCAGGACTTGCCCAAATCACAGTGGAGCCTAGACAGGACCGGGGCTTAGGAAGCGGCAGTTCCAGCTTCGCTTTTTACTTAGTGGCCACAAGAGACATAGCCCCTGGCCTCTCGGAGCTTTATGACATGGGCTTAAGCCAGAACCTGGCAAACGGCAGGTGACAGGTGACCTATGATGGCTGTAAGCAGCCATGGCCTTGGTGCCGGTCACTTCCCAGCTCTGTGTCCTCCCAGTCTCACTCACTCCTATATAACGACCAGGACCACGTGGTGGCTGGCCCGTGTGGACCATGTGGTCCATAATCTTCCTCCCCTCCCCTCACTGTGGACGCGGAGGCTCTTCTCCTCTCAGGAAAAATTCAAAGGGCCCTGGAAACTTGTTTATTAGGAAAAGCTGTGGGAGTCTGGCCTGCTTGGCGGAGGCACTGACCTCTCCCATCCTTTCCTGCGTATTTCTCCCCAGCGACATCTTTTCATGTTCCTTGGCTCGCTCTGGTGAGTCACAGATCTGTAAATCCCGCCCACAGGAAAGCTTGGCAAAGTGCGGTAGGTGTTTATTGGAAGGGGAACGAGGCGAATGATCAAAACGTTGGCCGTGGCTTGAGTCTAGGACACTTGCAGGAGTCAGTTTTAAAGGTTCGGTTTGAAGCATCTAAGCAGATTCATGGAGCACTTCTCCACTCCCAAGCCACTTGCTGGAGACTCTGTGAGACTCAGCTGCAGTCAGATCGCTAGGCTCTGTTAGTTTAGGGCCAGATGCCCAAGTGTGGAAATTGAGATTAAAACAAATGAGTTTTGTTTTCAATTTCTGTGTTGCTTAGATGCAGCCTCCCTGCACAGATGCACAGACCACAGGGCTGTCCCCCAGCCTGCCTCGTGCTGGCCTCCATTCCTATGTACACACCATTACCTCTGTTGCTACCTCCAACCCACTCTCTGGCCTGGACACTGAGACCAAAGTCAGACACAGCTCTTTATCTCAAAACTTAGCAAGGGAAAGAGTGGGATGGAGGAAGAAACCCAGCTGAATTCTCAGGATGAGCGAGAATCCTCCAAACAGGCAGGCAAGAAAGGGGCCTTCTCAGATGAGAGCTGAGCTCATCCTGCAAGAGCTAGCTGCTATCCCCTCTGGGGCTAGACCCATGAGGATTAAGTTGTAATATAACTTGGTTGGATATTGATACTGGGGCAGACAGCATTTTTAAAGTTTCTCAGAGGAGACTGATAGTGATAATTGATTTTGTAATCATCGATGCTGAGAACACCATTTTGCATAAATGTATAGCACAGAATGAAAGAAGTATGTTTAGAGCCTTTCTTAATTCTTAGAAAATCTGTCCTTGCCTCAAGCCTAAATTCACTGAATAATTTTTGTTTTATGAAACTTAATTCAGAATCCCAAATAGCAATTTGTAAAATTAACTCAATTCAACCCAAAGATATACCAATTTGATACATTAGTGTTGAGGAATGAACGTAAGAAAATATTAAGTTTCTTTTCTAGGCTGGAGAGAAAGCAACGTTGGTAAAGTGTTTGCTTTGAGAACTTCAGAATCTGAGCAAGATACCCAGAATCCACATAAAGCTAGGTGCAGTAGCAGGTCCCTGTAGTATAGAGAGCCGCTTGTTTGCTTCTGACTGCTCAGCCCCGAAATAATCACACAGAAAATTTATTTATTTATTTATTTATTTATTTATTTATTTATTTATTTATTTTGGTTTTTCGAGACAGGGTTTCTCTGTGGCTTTGGAGCCTGTCCTGGAACTAGCTCTGTAGACCAGGCTGGTCTCGAACTCACAGAGATCCGCCTGCCTCTGCCTCCCGAGTGCTGGGATTAAAGGCGTGCGCCACCATCGCCCGGCTAGAAACTTTATTATTTAAATCACTGCTTGGACCATTAGCTCTAGCTTCTTATTGGCTAACTCTTATATCTTAATTTAACCCATCTCAATTAATCTGCATATCACCACGGGATCGTGGCCTACCGGCAAAGTTTCACCACATCTGTCTCCAGAGGTGGCTCCATGGCTTCTCTCTGACTCTGCCCTTCTTTCTCCCAGCAATGAGTTTAGTTTTCCCCACCTAGCTCTATTCTATTAGGCCAAGCCAGTTTCTTTATTAACCAATGGTATTCACAGCGTACAGCAGGGAATCCTACATCAGGTCCCAGCCCTGGAAAAATGGGGACAGGAGGATCCCTGGGGCTTGCTGGCCACCCAGTCTAATTTGACTGGTACAGGCTAACTGGGAGACCCTGTCTCAAAAGGAGGTTGTTGGCATTTCTGAGGATGACACTTGAAGTTGTCCTCTGGCCTCAACATGCACCTACATGCACCTGCATACGTACCCACATGCATCTATATACATACCCATATGCACCTGCACACACGCTCACATGCTCCTGCACACACGTGAACTCACAAGCACCTGCACAGACACCTACATGCATCTGCATTCACACATACACATATGTGTGCATAAAAAGTCAATTTCAGTAATTAAATCACTATGGGTCTATAAAAGCAGAAAACTTTACATGTGAAATAAAACACTGTCATTCATAACATGCAGTACTCTCAAATTCTGAGCCACGCTGTCTTAGGTGGCATTCACAGCACTTCATGGTAGAGTGGCATGCACAGTTCAAAGCGAGCATTTGGAACCAAGGCTGCAGTGAAGTCACATGACACAACACAGGTGAGCACTGCCAGAAATGCCTGATTCATTGCACATTTGATTTTAAATTCTTTTTGGTGTTTTCTTGTCCAGAAACCTTGTACTATATGACTCCATATGGGGTTTCAGAGGACAGCTTATAGACTGGGGTCTATAGAGCTAATGTTGCTTCTCCGAATCCCTAGTGCCCAGCTCCTGACCTCTGCATGCATGGCAGATTCATTAAGGGTGTATAGTGCTTACAAGTTGTGTATCACCAGCATCAACCAGCCAGGGCAGAAGCTCCAGCAACATCACAAGGGTCCTAAGAATGAGAACACCACCCTGATCCCCAACACTGAGCCCACTGAGTCGTGCTTCTGAGCCCCACAGGGGCCTGGGTAGGATTAACCCCTGGATCTCAGCCTCATTCCTGCATCTTAGTTTGGTGGTAGTAGTTGGGGGGCCGTTCAATCAAGGGGGAAATATGCTTTGAAATGAAAACGCTTCCCTTTCTGATCTGCCTGGTCCCTCTTGCTCCTGCCTTCTTAATATGCATGTATTCAGCCCCCATCTCAAGCCTTCCCCTCAGCATCTTCTCTAGCCTGATGGCTGAGCTTCAGTCCTCTCCAAAGACAAATTGCTTACATCTGTCAAGGGTTTTCTGATTAATAGAGGAATACGCCATGGGATGTCATCAGGGGTTCAGAGGCTTTTGATCAAAGGGGTGGGGGAGCCAGGCCACACATCTCCACTAGTTCATTTATCAGGTCAGTTCAGCACCTTGCCCTCTCCCTAGTTCCCCTGGCCAGGGCCTCTCCACTCGCCACCATCAGTTTGTATGCCCTGTGCAGGGTGCAGATAGGAGATGATGCCACCAAAGGGGCAGTAGGGAGCCAGAGGTGAGAAGAGAGGAATGAGAAAGGTGGGGGCACAGTCTAGGTATGGGAGTTCCCTGGGTTCTCAATCCTCTGAGTGGCTCACAAAGCATGGAATAGAAGGAGGGAAGGTGGGAGGGAGGCAATGGTGGATGAGTGAATCTCCGACAGAATGAGGGAAAATAATGTGTACAGGAGGGGGGTCATCGAATTGAGTCAGCAAGTGTCTTGGCGAGTTGGTGAAGCCACGGGCACAGAGGTTCCCATGAAGCAAGCACTATGGTGCAGGCTCAGTTCATGCCTCCTTCCAGCCAACTGTGGCTCAGTGCCAACGGGTCCTGAGTTTGAAACCAGGGCTCCGGCGAAGCCCCGTGGTGTGAGACATGATGCGCATGTCTCTTTGCAGGGTTCAGGTGTCAGCTCCTCTGTCTGAGGTTCTTTCCCTCCTCAGCCCTCTTGGCCACTGAAATAGTAGAGGGTTAGGGTGAAGCCGAGGGTGCTGGGGTGGGAGGACAGCTCATGCAGAGGCAGAAGCAATGTAAGGACGGGCGCTGGTTCAGGCTTCCTCCTGCACTGGTCCCTGAAAAGCAGCTGGTGTCCCTCACGAGCCCTGTATCTTCAGTCTGCCAGGCCATTACTGTCCACTATTGCCAAAGAGCTCGACTGCCTACGACTTTATAATAGGAACTCCAGAGAGGCATAGAGAGGTTGCCTGGAGGCTGCTAAATTAGGCTCTGAGGATTTAGATTATCCTAATTCAATGACACGGATGGATGACTGGATTGAAGTTCCTTACTACAATTTTTTTTTCTTTCAACTCACTCGACAATTATTTCTCTCAAGTTGGTTGCAGATGCAGCCCATGCAGGAATCATAATCTGTTCCTTAAAGCAGCAAGTAGGCTGGAGAAATGTCGGCCCCGTCTGCATGCACACCACCCAGGCAGGGGGCTTGCAGGGTTGGCAATGTCGTGGGTTGTGACTGTGTCATGACTCAGGGCTTCCAAAAAAGGTTATGGAGAGTCCTGTCGAGCCCAGCTGGATGTTCTGGGCCCTATCGGGCAAAAGGCTTCAGGAAGACAGAGTGTCTAGCTCTTAGCTCAGAGGGAGCATCTTAGCTCAGAGGGAACATCCTAGCTCAGAGGGAGCATCCTCACAGTACCATGCAGCACACAGCATATGTTGTCATGGAAGACATATGTAGATATATGTGGGATCCCCCACCAGAACTGACCCACAGCCCAAAATCTATCAGGCATGGAGTGATGCCAGGCTCACTAAAATCCCATGACCTTAGCCCGGAATCTGGTTCAGTTCAAGCTAATAAGCATATCTAGAGTGCTGACTGACCCAAGTTCTCTGTGACCCAACAAGGGACACATAGCCAGGACCATAGGACATAGAGCCACACTGTTTACTAATTGGTGTCAATAGGGGCTGTCATGAAAGGCCTGTAATGATCATGGAGAGCATGTGAGAACATGCCAGACCCATGACCAGTCCTCGCAACTCTAGTGATAGATACAGGAGCATTATCCTGGCCTCTTTACCAAAAACCTGGTTTTAAAGGAGACCTGTGCTGTGCTGGGCCTTGGAGGACATAGTCCATGCTCTCTGAGACCTCCCCTCACACCTGGCTAGACCCACACTCAGAGGGACAGGTCACGCTCCACCATGTTCCAGGGCTATGATGGAGGTACAAAGAGTCTGAAGTACTAAGGAACCCAGGGCAGGGGTTATGGAGGACTTCCTGGAGGAGAGGTTTGTGGAAATGGCAGGCAGGCACTCTAAGCCTGAGAAGAAACCTGGCCAGCATGGAAGAGCTATTCAGGGAGGGGAGTTTATACACCAAAACTGGGCTACCAGCATCTGGAGAACATCTGGAGGGAGTCAGAGCTTGGCTGTGATGACCCAGCATGACAACATCAGCTAACATGGAGGCTGCTGTGAATCATGCTAAGGTCCTTCCCCCCTGGGAGTAAGCCCATTGAGATTCCCAGACCTGCCCACTACTGGTTTTTACTCACGAGCTCAGTCCCTGTTACTAAGATGGCCGTGTATGTTGGGAGAAGGCTCCTTGCTGGTCACAGGCCACACCCTCACCAGCCAGAACCTGAAGCGAGCTAGCCTGGAACAGAGCTTGAGAGGCTGTGGTCTGAGCTGCATTCTGTCCTGGAAAAATGTAAAGAGCTTTGCCGACCTGAGGCTCCACTAGGTGCTCATCTCTTAGAGATACGTGTTGCTCACATGGCAAGAAAGCCTGCACACACTTCTTCAGAGAGTTTGTCAGTGGCAGCTGTATCATGCAGTCTAACTTTTGCCTGTTACCCGGAGATTCCCCCAGAGACCCCAACAGCTCTTCCTCCCTGTGGGTCCAGCTTCCTAATAGGACTACTGTGTTTGCTACCAGTTGCTGCGTAACAAATTATCCTAAAACTTGGTGACTCAAAACAAGTCATTACTCATCAACAGCGTTTCCAAGGTCAGGAGTTGAACACAGCGGGGGCATCTTGTCCACATCTTGCCGGGACCTCAGCAAGGGTCCAGAACCACCCAAAGAATCATTTACAATGTTCAGTAACCAATACTGTTCACTGACTGAGGGGCTAGCTGGGTCTCTCTGTGTGAGTGGCCTCCTGATGTGGTATCTATGGACAGAGGAAGAGAGAGGGGCAGAAAGGAAGCATGGGAGAGGGAGAGAGCACGACACACAGAGAGAACGCATGCCGTTTTTATGACTTGAAGTCAAAAGTCAAATAACTTCTGCCATATTATGCCATTCACACACAGTATCCAAAAGGAGTGTGGGTTTGTCTCCATCTCTACATGAAAGGTGAGACATTCGCACTGCAAGGAAGTTATACTTGGATAAATGTAGAGGAGGGGCTGTGTTGGAAAAATAGTCTGCCTTAATCTGTTACCAACAGATGCCAAGTGGGGGATGGATGGATGGATGGATGGATGGATGGATGGATGGAAGACAGTTCCTGCTTTGCCCTGACCATCTTTCCTCTGACATCAGACAATTCTTCGCAAGTTAGGATTTCAGTAAACCCCATTAGAGCCCCCCCCCCTTTTCTTCTCTGGAGATCAAGGACCCAACTTCCAGAGCCATGGTGTTCGCTGTGGCATCTGAGGACATGCGGTAGGATCAGGAGCTAGGGGTTGCCAGGGCGAGCACAGTGGCCATCTCCTCACAACCCCGGACGGGGTTCCAGAATCCCGTTTGAGGAGCACAGGGAAAAGATTCTTCTGAAAGGTTTTCAAGATGTAAATAACCATCTTCAGATATTTAAATTTTTTTAGAAGGAAAAAATGTCATTTTCATGTATGAATATTTCTGAATTATTTCCTAAATAATATGCCCAAGGCGTTCTCAGTTTTCTAGGTAATAACAGAATTCAGAGGCCTTTCTGGGAGGTGGCTTTTGCACTATGAGTTTGGGAGAGGACGCTGTTCCAACAGATTGAAATTCTGAATGCAGGAACAGCCAGGTACTTTTCAACGTGCTAAACTGAGCTAATCAGCGGACCAGCAGGGATCAAGCAAGCAGAAATGCCTTTGGATAAGTGAGGGTTTGGGAGGTACAGGGTTCAGAGAGCTGAGGTGCTGTGGAGGGACTCTGAGCTGTGAGGTGATACCCAGAAAGTTACTCAATAAAGACATTGATTGCTTCGGCTGCTGGATTGATCTTTAAATGTGACTCCGTATCATACAAACCAACAGGATACTCGAAGGTTGAAGGGTTACATCCCACTCGATCTTTATAGGGTCAGCAATAGAACCTGCCACCATCTCTGTGTTAGGTTTGGTTGCTATGACAAAGGATCTGAGAAAACCCACTTGAAAGGAAGAAGGACCCCAGCAGACTCCACTGATAATACTGCATTGGCTCATGGTAGCAGAGGTTTTGGTCCATGCACACCTGACTCTATGATGCCTGAGGAGAGGTAGCACCTCATGGCGGGAGCACTCAATGGAATACACCTGCTTAGAGAGAGTGGAGGAAGTGTCTGGGGACCAAATATAACCCTGGAGGACATGCCCCAGTCTTCCTCGAATGAGGCCCGAGTCCCTACCTTTCTACCATTTCCCAACAGTGCTGCCAGCACTAACATATGAGACTCTGAGTGGTGATCTAGATCCAAGATGCAAGACTCTCCATTTCAAAAGTGGCACATGTAAAATCTTTACCACATTCATTACACTGATAAATCTTGATATCTCATGAATTAATTTTACGATTTGATCTAATTGTAAAGGAGTCATATCTTAATGTTTACACTCATGGTGTTCCTTCATTGAGGGTTGTTTTGTGTCTTTGAAGATAACTGATGGTGAGAGCCTTAATTACACGGCTCACACTTATAATTTATACCATCTTTTATCTATATGAGATTTTCCACATATTTGAGGAAAACTGGAAAAACTGAGCTTTATTATACTTATTGCATTCATAAATTTTCCTATACTGCAAGTCATACTGCATTTGTAAAGTGAACCAGGACAAATCGAAGTATTTAAACACTCCAATATTAACTGGGCTTTTCTAAAGTGTGAGTTTGCTGATGTAGTCCCAATGAAGTTGGAAAACCAATTAATTGTAAACTTGTATCATATTCAGTAAGTCTACTCAGACTTGGGACTATTATATATCTTCTAACTGTTCTGGAAGAGACAGAGAGAGGTACGTTGCTTCTTTTCATATTCCTATCCTCACATGGCTTGTATGTAGAGTGTCATATGACATACCTATTAAAGGAAGAGTAATAAGTAAAAGGTTTCTACATTGAAAAAAAGTCTCCTCCTCTCAACAGCCAAGAGCAGTGAACCTAGAAGATGCGCTCTGAGCCTCCAGCTGCTCTGCTGAGAAGTGGCCGAGCAAGGACCAGAACCCAAGGCTCTCTGTTGTGTAGCTCGTCTCTTGCTCACAGTGGCATGTTACCACTTGCTCATAGATACTTGGACAGGAAGCAAGCAAGTGTTTTCCCAGAAAAGGATTTCAGATAATCCTCCCCATGGGGATTTGGGAGGAAAAGGTATTTCCATTCCAGATGGGCCTGAGACGCTGCTGTTCCCTCTGCAGGAATGTCCCAGGTTAGTTGGAACATCCGAAGACACACATCCTTTCTTAGTGTGTTCCAGGCCACCCTTTAACAATTATGCCTATTACTGCTCATGCCTGAGATGACCCTTGCTTCAAGTCAGCTCCTACCTTTTCCCAAGACCCAACCCAGATGCCACCTTCTTGGAGATCACTTGTGAGCACCTCGGCCAGTGTGTGGGAAATGGTGTTGCTCTCTTGCCTCTTTGGATGGTAGCTCCGTGCATGTGAGACCACCCCTGCTCCTGTTCCTTCCTCCTCCCCTCCTTCTTCCTCCCTTCACTCTTCCCCGACACAGCTAGCCCATGCCCAAACACATGGTAATGGCCACCAAAACACGTTAGACTGAATGGAGGGGGAAATCAAGTGTTGAATGTAGCCTAAGTGGACTGCATGTGTGTTAACAGGAAATCTTATCCCACTGTGATGGCATTTGGAGGTAAGGCAATGAGGTAATTAGGTCATGAGGGTAAGCCCTTGTGAAATGGATTAGTGCCCTAATAGGAGTGGCCAAAGAACCTTCTCATGGTCTTCCTTCATGGGGGAATATGACAAAAAGCCAGCCATCTGCAACCCAGAAGGGAGTCCTTGCCAGAACCAAACACAATGACATCCAGATCTGTGGGAAGCGTGAGGAGTAATTTTCCATGTAATATGGCTCACTGTCTCCATGCTCTGCAGGGCCACTTGCAGGAGTCTGGTAGATTTTCTTTGTAAAACTCAAATCCAATATGAAAAATGTGATCCTCCCACTCTGTTGTTCCTGTTTTGTGTCCATTCTGTGAAGTCAAGGTCTGAAGAACATAAAAATGAGCCAGGATCAAATCTAGCAGGCTCCAAATTCTTCAGTCTGTGTTCCTGCCCCCTTCCAGCCTAGGGAGCTCTCAGGAAACCACCACTCACCCCTCATCACCTTGGGGAACTGTCTAACTTCCCTGAACCTTAGCCACTGCACTTAGGACAACGGTGGCACAAACGTAAAGACACAGAAACAGCTTTCTAAACAGGTGTGGACGGCACGAATGAGCAAACCGTACCATTATCAAGGACTGGCGTATACAGCAAGTGCTCAATAACCTCAAAACCAGCGGAGAAGCGAAAAACAAACAAAAAACCAAAAAGCAAAAAGCAAACAAAAAAACCCATAAAAACCAAAAAACTGCTCTGAGTTTTTCTTGCTGCTCACAGCCAGAATTTCTCCCCTCTCCACAACTTCATGTCTATTTGACCTAAGAATAAATTTTTCAAAAATTAACAAACAAATCTCAGACCGAAACAATGAGCAACCCATGCCCAGTCCCTGTCTTCACAGAGATGCCAAGCACAGCGTAAAGGGGCAGTGCAGCTGCCCGGTGTGAGAGCAATGTCCTGTGGAGATGCAGCAGAGCGGGCCTGAGAAGGTTCTCTGGGTGAGTCAGACTGGAGAGGAGGGTACAGCTAGGTAGCAGCGTGCTGGGCAGTCCCTAAATATACACAGTGTGCACAGCCCTGGGGCTGAAAACACAACTTGGCCCCTGAGTCTGAGGGCTGAGCCACTTGGGAGTGAGCCAGAATGCAGACCATCAAAAGAATGGAGGAGCAGGGCGGTGGTGGCGCACGCCTTTAATCCCAGCACTCGGGAGGCAGAGGCAGGCGGATCTCTGTGAGTTCGAGACCAGCCTGGTCTACAAGAGCTAGTTCCAGGACAGGCTCCAAAACCACAGAGAAACCCTGTCTCGAAAAACCAAAAAAAAAAAAAAAAATGGAAGAGAGCCAGGCTATGCTCAGGCCTACACATGGCCAGAGCCATGTTCTCTGCACCGCTCACTCAGTATGGCGGGCGAGGTGGGGTGAGTCCCAGCAGTCTAACAGAGGTCATCTCTACTAGAGGTCATCCCGTGACCTCTGCGAACATTTGAGTAGCTCTTGGGATGGGAGCTACTCCAACAGAATGAGTGTTAAATAATTAGGAACGACCATGATTATAGGTGCATATTCCAATATAGCTCTAGCCACTCATTCACCAAAGCCAATCACATCCTGCTCCAGATACAAGGCATTTGGGCCCTTTACTTCATAGGTGAGTTTCCAAGGGTGCTGTGCCCTGGATAGGTAAGTCTACCAAACCCTAGTATCTGGACCCTGACAAGCATTTTGACCCTCAGTGTTCCTCTCGACCCTCAAGCCTTCTCTGCTTGAACATGGATCTCAAGTTAGATCTTTTCTGGTGTCAGAGCTCTGCTTTCTCCTGCACTTCCAAAAACCCTAGCACCTCCCCAAGTGTTACAGGCTATCACCAGCTATTGCAGACGGTCCACGTAAGTACAAGCTCTTTGGGGTCCAGTTGGCCCTCTTTGTGATGTTGTTCTCTCTAACATTCAACCAGGAAACTTAAACGGTTGAACTTGCCAAAGCAGTAGGCCAGGCAGGCTCCACCAGTAGTATAGAGAAGCACCCAGCCAAAAAAGGGCCCCAACCTCCAGGCACACACTGTTCCTCCAGAGAGCACCAGCACAAACACAGAACTCTAGCTCCCAAGGCGGTGCATGGGCATGGGCACCTGACATTCCCAGAGCCCTCCCCTGCCTGGGCCCTGTGGGAGCTGGCCCTGCCCTTGCTGTCTGGAGAGGCACCAGCCTGTAAGATCATTTCCCATCACTTATTGTTATGGCTGGCTGGTTGTTTTCTCCAGCTACACAGAGGAGTGCAATCTGTGGGGGCTTTGCAAACACCAAAGAAGCCACCTTTACTACAGCATGCTGCCTTCTGACCTTCCATGCCCACTTGCCACTTAATTTCCTTACATTAATGAGTTCCTAAAGTATTTATGATTCTGAGGTTCTCTACACAGCTCCCCCCCACCAGATGCCCCACCGGGAATGTGGTTTAAACATTATCAGTGAGGTCTTTCTCGGGGCATTAGGTTCTCTTTTCAGTCATTATCACTCTAAGCCTATCTTCCCTGGGTGAGCCAGAGAGGGTGGACATCAGCTCCTGCAGGCTTGACTTGTTTGCTTGATTTGTGGTATTTGAAAGTCATGATAGGAAAGGCCCCTGCTTGCATTTCACAGTAGTACTTAGAGACAGATTCCCAGAAGTGGCATTATTGAGTAGAACATGGGAACATGGGGCAATTCGTCTGTGTTGCCCAATTGCCTCTGGACCAAGGAACTCATTTTTGCTTTGTTAACGAAGAATTCAGTCCATTGCACCCAGCACCACTAGGAAAGAATCCTTCAACCACAGACCTTGCTACCAGCTATCTTGGCTCCATGACCCATTCATCGGTTACCAAGCAATCTCAAGAAGCCTTCCTCTTTCCCAAGGGCCACCTTCTCCATAAAGTAAAGACTTGATTTTAAATTTGTATTTATGCATATATGCCTATATGACTGTATACCACCACACATAAGAGGCCAGAAGAGGGCATCAGAGTCCCCAGAGCTGGAGTTACAGGCAGTTATAAGTTGCCCATTGTCAGGCTTCTAGAAGAGCAATGAGGGCTCCATAGAATGAACTGGTGGGTGCCCGGCCAGCTGGGCCAGTGGCAATCTATCAGTATAGGTGTTAGGATCCCCAACTATAAGGTCCATTTGCTTTAGATCAGGTCCCAGCCTTGCCACTGCTAGCAGCATGATTTGAGGCAAGCTATTTGATTGGCCTAAGCCTTAATCGTATAATCTATAATGGGAATAAAAGCAAAGATGTTACTTAGTAAGTGATCATGCACTGAAAATGTAATTGTATATCCAACATTTTTTTAAGCCCAGTTCCTGGCACTATGAAGTTATTACAAGGAGGGTCTATGTTGCAGCATTTGCTCACTTTGGATCCTCTGCCAGCAGAACTGAAGGGCTCTAAAAGCGTAGAAATGGTTAGGAAGAGAGAGGTTCAAACTCTCTTAGAGCTGCCATGTGCCACTGCTGTCTAGCCCTAATAGGGCCCTACTTTTCCTCAGCTGCAGACAGTTCTCAGGCCAGCTCCTGCGGGAGGGGAGTTGAAGGCCGCTCCACCAGGTGGTTATCAGAGCTCTGGCTGCCACAGAGGCCTGGGAATGCAATCTGCTCAAAGAGATTGTCTGAACTCACTTGGCTGGGGAGCAAGGACACCGACTCTGATAAGGCTAAGTGGTAACCAAGGGGGAATTGCACTGGGGTCTCATGAGGGCATCAGTGGCTCAGGCTGCATGTGCCTTCTGGAGATTTTGGGGTCCAGGAGCAGATGTGCCCTGGAGTGGGGCAGTTGGAAGGGACCCTCTCTCTGGGTAAGGATGGAGAGGAAGAGCTATGTCAGAGTCAGGTGGCCTCACCTACCTAGACTCAAGCCTGGTGTCTAGCTTCCCACAAAGCCAGGAGCTCCTGGTACAAAGGGTACAGGTCAGAGGTTGGACAGCCTGGTAGTGCCACAGCGTCTAATCCGTTGTGCTTAGAGCAACAGGGATTCTTGAATCCGGGACAGCGCGTCTTCACCAGGGGCATGGGCACAATGACGCATTTCATAGACCTCACTCAGGCACTGGGGTGAGAGCAGCGGGAAACACAGGCCTAATTCAACAAAGCCACAGGGATCCAAACGTGGTTAGAGGCTCCTGAGCAGGGATCCGACCAGCTTGCACTACAGAGGTGGCAGGCCGACTGCAGGTGAGATTATGCAGGTGACACTACACGATAGTCGTTTATACATAGGTCTGGGGGTGTTTTCCCTTTCTATGCAATATTTGCTCAAGGGTCACTGACCCTCCCCTATCCAGCACCCATTCCTTTGTCTCTTCCCAAGCATGGCTTCCACTTTGTCTGGTATTGCTTTCCTGCATGCTCAGCTCCATGAGATTTAAGAATCAACCAAGACCATGGTTTCTAGAAGATACACCCCCCCACACACACACAGCTGCCACCCCATGCATGGATGATTCCCAGGAGCACCAAGTAACATTCTCCCTTTTCAAGGAACTACAGTGACAGTTTGGAAACACAACCCCTGCCTGCTCAGGGCAGCCCACACTCTCAGCACTAATGAGTGGTTTGTAATGGTTGTGGGTATAAAAAGCAATTTGCCAAATAAGAATCCATGTAAATAAGAAAATAGAAGCAGGTATCCAGGCCAATTCCCAGCTCTGAGAAATTGTTCAGTGCCCAACTGGCACACATATGCCCTCAATAATTGTGGCTAGCTGACATTAATACAAAGACAATTAGTTTTCTTTTAATCTACATGCAATGTGTTTTCAGCCAGTTGCTAAGTTGTTAGGACATGTTTATTAAATTACTTGTGCTTGATAAATAGAAACTGATGGCTATTTCTTGTGATCTAGGATGCTGTGTAAAAGTGAGGAGCTAAGTGTTGTACAATTGAGCATTTGGCAGTCTCAGCCCCTATGCTATAAGAATATGGGATTTCCCTGGCACCTGTCCTCAGTCCAAAGTGGGTCCTTGTCCTCATCAGGGTGTCAAGAAGGACTTCCATGCCATGGCTGGGGAAGGTGGTTTTCATACAAACGCATGCTGGGTGGGAACAGAGCAGCGCATAGGCTCAAGGGCCACTGTCAGCCTTGAGACCCCAATGAAATATCCTAACCATGGCACCCATGCCCGTCACTCAGAGAGGGACAGCAAGACCTAAGTCCCCAAGACACTGAGCTGCTGGGTCCATCCCTCTGTCTTGGCTTCCTGCAGTGTGAGAGAAGGTGGCAGTTTGAGTCATAGCTTCTGTTATTTGCAACTCAAAGCATCCCAGAAGGACCTGGGGACACAGGGAGGAGCGAGAGAAGTGAGCAGAACCCACGTTCTTGTAGTGCCAGAAGCAGGAAGTCTCCGAGACTCCTCCTGGCTCAGGTCTGATACAACTCTTCAGGGTCAGAGGCAAGAGACCTGGTTGTTCCAGGGCCGAAGGTGAGGGCAGCCCATGTCTTCTAAGAGGGCACTGCCCAACAAAATGATGCCAGGTCATCGTTCTGATTTCCTGTGTACACAGAGATGCGTTCTACATCATGCAGCCTTCCAGCACTGTGCGCTTCCAGAGGGCAGGACAGCTCCGGGACCCACCCTAGCAAGCCCCAGACAGAGCTGGCATCACTAACCATAGAGAACCCACTGAACTGAAAGGAGAGCTCAAGAAGGCAGAACATGGGGTGTGGGGAGATAGCGAGAAGGCTTCCAGAAGGACCTACAAGGGCAAGAGCAGAGATAGTGAGAACTGCAGGTACCGGGGAGACCATTACCAAGGGGTGGGGAGTGATGCATGGCCACAAATTTGAAGTAGAGGAGGTTTTGAGGCAAATGACAGGGAGCCTAGCTTAGCTTGGGAGTCAGAGACTTCTTCAGTGAGCTGCCTTTTTACTCTGGAACTTCCTGGACATGAAAGGGACATGAAGTCAGGTCCTGACAGAGACTGAGAGTTCTGGCCAGCTGAAGGGTGGCCCCTGCCTACTCCTGCAGCAGAGGGTTGGATTCAGTGGGCACAGAGAACCACTACCTCCGAGTGACAACTGGTTCTACATGCACATAAATTGGCAATTTCGCCAGTGAGAGGCAGACTTGCCTTCTATTTCTGGCACCTCGGTCACTTTAGAAAGCCCTGAAAGATTTAAATAGTTCTGTCATTTCAGGAAAATTCCAACCCCCACTTCTAGAGAGTCAGACCAAGCTTGCTAAGCAAGATCCTGCCCAAACAGTCAGGCATCCCAGCTCTACATGGCTGCCAGTGAGGGCGCAGATGGCAAACCACAGCTCACTTTCTGCTGAACCTCAGACACAGAGGCCACGTGGCCAGACCCAGTCCCTCTCCCTACAAGCCAGGCTCAGATTGCAGCCATCAGACTTAGAGCCGCCATCCAACAGGGGGCACCAGAGACTGTTCTGGATGGTGAACACCACAACTAGCAGAGAGAGAGTTCTGGCACCCCAAACTCTGTGGATGAAAAACCATAGAACATTAACAAAGAGCCTTTCCTCCTTGTTGGCCTTAGTAAAAAAAAAAAAGTGGAGCAATACTCACTCATAAATAACCGGAGTATACCTTCTTCACGTCACCATAAGAATGTTTCGACAGTTCCTAAACTCTCCACTCACCTCCAGGAAAAGATTGACTAGTAATGTCTGCTGTGAGCACAGGAATGGGGAGTGTACCAGGTTTCCCCCTTTCATTGATTGGACAAATCTTAAAACACTTGATTTTTGTTTGTTGTTCCAAAGAGCTGCATTAGTTATTACTGCTTTCAGGGAAAGCCAAGCCTGGCTTCCAAGGGTCTTAGTTCTTACCTTAACCCACTGAACTTGATGCTTACCCAGACTGGCTCTTTCACTAGTGATCTCAGATGTGGTCTGCCAACTCCACTAAAAACCCATACCTCAGGGGCTGGAGAGATGGCTCAGTGGTTAAGAGCCAAAGGTTCTGACTTCAATTCCCAGTGACCACATGGTGGCTCACAACCATCTGTAATGAGGTCTGGTGCCTTCTTCTGGCCTGCAGACATACACACAGACAGAATATTGTATACATAATAAATAAATAAATAAATAAATAAATAAATAAATAAATACCTATACCTCCCAACCCCCATCCTTGATCACCCAAACTGGACACCTTCCACTCTACTTTATAGTACCTAAACGTCTGTGCTTTTCATTATTCATGACCTGGAGAGAACCCTTTGCTATGTGCCTGGAGTTTGCCTGTCCACTGGATAGAAAGCTCCCTGAAGGCCAGTGTGATGTGCTGTTCTTCCTCTGAGGAAGGAAGAGAAACATGTCCACTGTGCCAAGAACCATGCTGAGGATTTTTATCCATTCTTTATCCCCCTCGAGCCCCACTAATGACCCGTGACATAAGTCTGACCACCACAGGGGAAAGCAAGGTCAGAGTGGTGGCGTGACTTGTCTGAGGTCACATGGCTGATGAGGCCAGGATGAAGATTCCCTGAGCTCCCTGATTCAAATGCACTTGCCCTGAGCCTTGCTCTGACAGTGTAGAGATGACCCTGAAGAGGACGTTGCTGATCCCCTGTGGTGTGCCTGACATTTAGTAGTTACTTGGTCAATGGTCTCGATGCCAAGGCTCACCTATCAAAATCAGCTATGTGACAGCGTGGGCTGGAAAGAACTTATGGAGCAGCAGGTTCCCTGGTAACCTTACCTCTCAGGTGACCACCAATGCAGTCCATTGACAGGGTAGCCCAGCCAGGAGGAAAGCCACTGAGAGTCCCTGTGTATCTGCCTGTCCCACCCTCTCCCACTATGCGCCAGCCTTCCACCATTCTAGCTAATTCAGCCTCGAGCGTCTGGGAATACCACACAAAGGACTGCCTCAGCACCGCAGCCAGCTTGTCCATCAGTGTGCCCTCCGTTTATCTTTGGAGAAAGAATGACGGAAAGGACCCCACTGCTCAGGATGACTGTTTTGACAGGTCTTTATTGTGCATAAAATTGCGTCATTGTTTTGTTTAACATCGAGAGGGGCTGAACGGCTATGAACTTTAATGCGCCACCCCCAGTGAACCATTAGGTCCCTTCTGTGTTCCCGACTTTATAAGTCTGTTTCCCTCAGAGGAACATCTGTTGTATACTTAAATGACCTTAGTTCAAAGGCACGACCAACAAAAAATGTCTTAACTCCACCAGGAAGCATCGAGCGGATCGTTTCTCCACACTGGTCGCAATATCAGGGGCTTCTCTGTTAACAGCTGTGTCCATCTGCCCAGGCGGGCAGAGGCCCCTCTCTTTCTACACATCGTTAAAGATGCTCGGGACTGCTTTTGGGCCTCGTTCCCACTCTGACCCAGGCGAGTCTCGCCAAAATCTCCATTTTATGGGCATCGATAGCCAGGCCTCTACTCAGATGTAACTGTTACCCCGTGTGTGGAGGGTGTGATGAAAGATAGCAAGGGGTGTTCCACTAACCCTTGAAAGGAACCTGAATGGGCACTGGGGATTTCAAGCAACTTGACAAACCTAGGAAAAAAACAGATTGCTCTTAGCCAAACCCGGAGGAATTTGAGAAAAACGAGCCTGCTGCAGACAAAGCTTAGAAGGAGGCACCATGTTGGAAGCCGTAAAAGTCATATTGGAAACAGAGATGGTCAGGCAGTGGGCTGGCTGCCTCTCCAATGGATTAGCTCATCCTGATGTTATCCCATTTTACAGATGCAACATCAGGATGCCCAGAAGAGAGCCCCGTGTTTGATTTCTCATCTTGTTTCCTGGCAGCTGCGGAGGGATAAAGTGAGTCACGCCACAGTTTGTAGGGACGAAGACCACCAAGCCATGGATGTAAGGGGGATTATTTTAAGTGTCTCTCCACCCAGAATCTCTATAGAGGGCTCAGCTATCACAGGGTCCCCGTGAAGCCAGCCGATCATCACTTTTTTATGTTTGTGGCCTGAACAGAGGGAATGTGATTTTTTTTTTTCCAAAGTTGCTTTCATGTCAGGACATGAACATGTTCAGGTCATGTCATGGACAAACCTGAGTCTCCCCTGGAAGCTGAGGAGAGATGGCTCGTCTCTGTGGTTAGTCCAGCAATGGCTGGAGAGCTGCCATGGAGACAGGCACTCAGGCTTCAGGCTGTCTGAGGGCCCCTTCTTGAAGGGGCAGCCTGACTCTTCAGGGACATGTGCATCTTCGCAAGTTGTTAGGACACTTCTGGAAGTGAGTGGGTTTGTGTAAGGATGGCCCATGGACTTGTGCCTTCTTGAAGCTGGAAACTCACTGCTAAAAATAAAGGAAAGTTAGATTTTACCTTATTTGGAGAAGACTAGTCCATGTTGCCTTCCTTTGCCTATGTTATCTTTCAGAGTAAGTGGCAGGGCTTTAATCATGAAAAATAAAAGTGGTTTTTAAAAGTATAGACCAGATTCGATTGCCAAGACTTTCCGGCCATTACAGTCTCTTTGTTGGACCAGAATATTGCTGCTTTTGTTCTGCAGCACTGTGGATCTGAGGAGCCATACAGCTTTGCTCATTTTGATGAAAGCATTAGCCCTTGAGATGGGATGTGTCTCTTGGCTGTGAGGTTCTTCCATCGGTCTATGCATTCATTCTGTCTACCAGAGATGACTGAGGACAATCTTTTCAGGTCCCACCACACAGGAATGGCCGAGTCAGCAACTCCCAGAGGCACACAGCGCCTGGCAGTCACAGGCCAGGGGGGTGATGGGAGGGACCCTGAAGCCTCTTAACCTAGCCTGGGGAGGAGGAGGAGCCACCACAGGTCCTCCGAGAGGAAACTCTAAGGGCTGGGCATGGAGAAAGAATGGAGGCATAAAGATTGAGGGAGACAGTTCCAGAAGGAGAAGATGGGGTGTGTGGAGACCACGGGGTGGTTGGGGATTCTAAGCAGTGTCTTGGGCATCTTTGCAGTAGAGACAAAGACAGAGCCGCACTCAGGTGAGGCGCCTGGGGTGAGAGCCCCGTTCTCAGGTACTCATCTCTCTCCACTCATTGTCGGTCCACACCTTCATTACAATTGTGAGCATTCGTTCATCCATTGTAGATTCCTCCCCTTCTCCTCCAACCCCCAGCATTGGCAATGGATTCCAGAGGGTTGCACAGTTGGGCATGCTCTCCACCACTGAGCGACAGCCTTAGCCCCTCCCCCTTTCACTAATTTTGATATTTTTCAGATGTTCCTTTAAAGTATCTATTTTGGCTGCTGTGGTTTTGGGTATTCCTTTGACTTCTGAACCCAGGGGTGTGGGTGTCTCATCAGCTTCGTCCTCAGCCTGAGTCGTGGAAGAAGAGGGGGCTGGGAAGTGCTGGCATATACCTGTCGTCTCTGGAGTTTACCCCTCACCATCAAGGTGAAGGGGCCACAGGATGGCAAAATGGAAAGTAGCCAGGTGTGCTTTGAGAACCTCCTGGTGGGAACAGGTGGACAGGTGCAGGGTCTAGCACAGTGGTCTTCAACCCTCCTAATGCTGTGACCCTTTAATACAGTTCCTCATGGTGTGGTGACCCCCAACCATAAAATGGTTTTTGCTGCCACTTTATAACTGTATTTTGCTACTGTTATGAATCATAATGTAAATATTTTTTGGAGATATAGGTTTGTCAAAGGGGATTCATGACCCTCATGTTGAGAACTTCTGGTCTAGACACAGATCCCAGGTGAGGTTGAGCTGGAGAGAAGGTGGTAGCCGGCACCCGGAATTGAAAACATACATTGAGAGACCAACAGGGACTTTGTCCCACAGGGCATCATCATTGCTACCCCAGCATTATGTTAACCAAAGTCAAGAGTAGGACGTTATAGATTCTCCTACAGTTCCAGCACACAGATGCCCCGGGGTCCCTTTGCAAAGGAGAATTCACGGATGCTCTCATGGATGGTGAATGGGGTCAAGTAACCTAGGAGTGATTACCTTGGGTGAGCCGAGGTCTGACTGGCCCACCTTAGAATTAAAACAGCATCACTTCCTGCAGAATAGGGGTTGCCTGCAGTGTTTCTAATAGCCACACCCACCACTCTGACCCTTGGCTCAGACTCCATAGGCTCCGGCACCTGGGCAGAACAGGGGCTACAGGGTTGATGTACTCAATTCAGTTTTCAGGCGCAAAGACCCAGAGGCAGGCAGGTGGGAGGGCGGGGAGGAGGTCTGGTCCCCATTAAGAGCCATTTGCTTGTGGTATCGGGCCATGAAGGCTGCTGGCTGGTTAACAGGCATGGTCACAGGCTGCTGGGAAGGAGCAGTGGCCTTGAAATCAACTTGATTGGCTCTAATTTCCCCTGCTGCACACAGGAGGCCCAAGGCCTTCCTAATACAGGCTGGCAGGCGTGGCAACAGAGCCAGGCATCTCTCCTAACTCAAGGAATATGAGATGCATTCTCTGCAGTGAAAGCCACTGCCGCCAAAGCCTCAGCTGATCGAGTTCTGCCTCGCCCTAGAACTTCCTTCCCATACCTGGGCCCTCATCTGTCCCTTCCCTCACATACTACCCCCTACCCAAAGCTTCTTTGACTCTCCAAGGCTCTGGGTTCTTTAGCTGCAGCATGGACGGGCTGGACTCCCATGGTAGAGCCATGCAGTGACAATGACAGGAGGACATGGTGATGGCCTTCTGGTTTCTCACCCTTGAGGCTCGTTGCCAGCATTTCTCCAAAGCCATGAGGGGGTGGGGATGAGGGTGGGAGGAGGAGCAAACAGATGTTCTCCTTTGACCACATCTGCCTCAAGCACCCAGATCTCCAGGGCCATCCTGAAACCTGATGCTCCTACTGGTCATCTCAGCCACTGGCTGCCCAGGGAGGGCAAAGATGAAGCTGCTGGCATTGGCTGACCTTGGAAGGGCTGGCATCCATGTGGTGGTGGTGGTGGGGAACTTGGGGAAAAGCTCCCAGTGTCAGGCTCCTCCTCCCTGCTCCATGTTCTCCCTTCCTCCCAGCTGCCGGCTGCTCCATGCTGCACTCTTGGCTTTCTTTCCTGGACGGTGTTTCTTCATCTCCTTTCTCCCTCCACCATCCCGTCCCCCCGAGCCTCTAGCTCTCCCTCCTTTATTCGGACATTCTTATTAAAGCGTCAGTACACATTTTTGAGGTGCTAGAGAGATGATTCAGTGGTTAAGGTCATGCGTTGCTCTTGCAGAGAACCCTGGTTTGGGTCCCAGCACCTGGGTCCCAGCAACTGGTACTCCAGTCTCAGGGGATCTGACGCTGTCTTTGAGCCTCCTGGGGCACCACACTTACATGCAGAAACCCACACCCAGAACACCCATATACATACAATAAAAAAATTAAATCTTTTTAAAAAAATAGATATTTTAAGATGTTTACTGTGTGCCAATGGTTGGGAAGCATCTGCCATAGAAGGTAGGCCAGCACTTTCTGATATTTCTGTCCCACTTGGGGGGTTCTCTTGGTTATATCTACAGAGGGACTCTTGAAAGATCAGCCCCCACACCCTCCTCATCCTCTCCCACCCTCCCCACCCTCCCATGCCCTTTCCATCCTCCCACCCTTGTGCAAATATTTATAGAGAATGGGGAGGGGAAGGCCTCTTTTCTCAGCAGCTCCAGGCTGGAGATGGGATGGGAAGGGCATAGAGGCAGAGGAGAGGTCAAGGGGTGAGGGCGGCACCAAGTCAGGCCTATCAAGTACTGTCCCCCACTGGCCTGGCCAGAAGCCCTGGCCATCTGTTTTACAGAGCTTGGCAAACAGCCTCTCAGTTTGTCTCCCTCACCCCTGGCAGCACATCTGTGGGTGAGCTGGGAGAGGCAGCCTCCTGGCCAGGGCAGCCAAGGGGAAGGTGCTCGTCTGCTGGGTGAAGGTGCCCCAGGCTCCTCTCAGAGCCCCAGAACTGGATGCCTTCTGGTGGTCACACAGCTGTGATCTCTGCCTGCCTGAGGTCAGTGCCCATCTGGGAAGCCAAGTGAGCGAGGCAGGATGCACTCGGACCCAACACGTACATTTCCTCATCTTTGCACACCTAAGCACACACTTGGACACATGTGCTGTGTGCCACACACACCCACATGTATCCACAGGTCCCTATGCATAGCCAGATGCACACATACACATCACTGAGATACCCTCACTCCAGGAATTATACGGCCAGATGACCTGGACAGGGTGGGAAACTTCCAGTTACAAAATAAAACACAGGCTAAGGAGATTCCAATAGCTTTAAAGAAGAAAAAAAAAAATGAAAGGAGCTAGCCAATACTCAAGTGCTCTGATAGTATCCGCTGGAGCTCTTCTGACCCCTACAGACTCAGCATGCCCCCCAGAGAATGGCTCTCCCTGGGGCACACACAAAGGCAGGGATGCAGGGGGCTAGCCTAGACCAGAAACATCAAGCTATACTGACAACAGGCTACAAAGCAGCTCTGCCTGTATTGTTAGGTGTGCTACGTCTTCCCTGACCTTCACCTTAGTTTCCCCTGCTCCAAGCTAACTTCAGCGGGCACAGTCACCCCACACACTTCTCCCACTCAGTTTGTCTATCTATCCTGAGACCCCATAGTACTGAAGCTCGCACACAGACACATGGGCCAGCTTGTCTGGGCTTAACTCCTGATTCTGGCTCAGGGAAGCTGAAGCAGGAGGATGGCAAGTTCTAAGTCTGCCTAGGCTACAGACTGAGTTCAATGTCAGCCTTAGTAGCTCATCCAGACCCTCTTTCAAAATTTAAAACAGTTAAAATAGGCTGGGGAGAATAAACTCTTGCCTGGCACACGCAAGGCCCTAGGTTCAATTCCCAGTAAACCCAAATCGAACAGATAAATAACCTTGATTTTGTTGTGGGCCTTATTCTGTGAGCCCCAGATTTTCCTTCTCTACACCAGGTGTGATAATCCCATGATAAAGCCCTGTAAAGATCCAATAAGAGAATCTAGGCAAAAAGGCTGAGGAACAATAACAGCTCGATCCCAGTGCAGCTAGCAGGGAATGCTGATGTGGATTTCAGCCAGGCCTGCTTCTGACTCTTCCAAGGGGAAGCCTGGGCTCAAGGCAGCCGTTCTGAAGCCGGGGCCTGAGATCAGGCAGCATCAGCATCCCTTGGGGTGGGTTAAAAATGCAGGTTTTGAATGCCAGAGGCGCCACTTGCTTGGGTGTTCTTAGGCAGGGACTGGTGTAGAGTGTTCACACAGGTCCTGCTCAAGTGGGAAAGCCAGTGTGCATACTCAAGTGGTAGCTACTGTGCCTACTGCACCTAGGCCTCCCTTGGAGGGTGAGCCCTGAGGCCTGGCTGGGGGCGGGGTATATATTTCATTGTCTGATTTCTCCTTGGAGGAAGCTGGCCCTGTGCTACCTGGGCCTGCCTTTCCCTGCCCGCCACAGCTGGCAAGGGGGCCTTCCTGCCCCTACCTCCAGCCATGTGGGCTCCAACCTCTGCCCTGTGCACAGCTCGTATCCAGCTGGGCCCAGCCCAGCCTGAGTGGGAGACACAGGCACTTGACTTCAAAGCCTTGTCAGAGTCAGCCAGGTTTGCAGTGGGGGTCAAAGAGGAAACCAACGAACAACGTGGCCAGAAAATGGGAGTGAAGAGGGGGGCTGCTGTGGGGGAGCAGGGGGAAGCAAGAGAGCAGATGAGGAATCTTCGGCAACCTGGCAACCAGGCGCCTACGGCAGGCAATGCGTGTGGCCGTTGGTCCCAGCCGAGTCTTACCTCCTTCAACTTCTCCATAGAAACACTGCAATTGAATTGCTTCTGTTCCAGTCCCCCACCTCCTCATCACACCACTTCACGTCCCCACAGGAGCATGAAGTCAGAATAGCAAAGTCAGTGCAGTATGGCAGGTGGCAGGGGAGAGCATAGGTGGGACCCTAATCTGCACACTACCTGCACTGAGCAAGAGCCATAGTCGCTGCGCTGCTGGAGCCACAGCGGTCCCCAGGCTACCCTTCCCATTAGTGCCTTCTGTACCCCAGGCTACCCTTCCCATTAGTGCCTCTGTACCCC
>NW_004949110.1:8536484-8543584 GCF_000317375.1 Microtus ochrogaster
GGCTACCCTTCCCATTAGTGCCTCTGTACCCCAGGCTACCCTTCCCATTAGTGCCTTCTGTACCCCAGGTTACCCTTCCCATTGGCGCCTTTAGGAGCAGAAGAGTTGGGAAGGACTCTGGAGCAGGGGAACACAGGGTCACGTGAGAGAACACACACAGCAGAGGCGATAGGTATGCTCATGGTGGGCTACTTGGGACTCTAGATCTGCCAGAGTCAGCCCAGAAATGGGGCTGCCCCCCAAGTATAAGTAGGTAGGAAAGCAGCCAAGCTGTATGGACACCACCGTCTGCTGATCCTGACCTAGTTTGTCATCTGTTCCACCCTCTGGCAGATGCTGGTCCCTCCCTGTCACAAAGAGGGAAGTGAGGCTGTTAGGGCCACAGGTCACAGTGAGGAGTGGCCATGCTGGGATTTGTTCCTGGCCTCCTTCCCTTCCCCCAGGACCAGGCAGCAACAGAGCAAAACCTGTGGACAGTAGCCTGGTGATTCCTATGGGCCACCTGCTCTGCTGCATCTTAAGTATGGGGACGATGCTGTGTCCACACTGTCCTTGGTAGTCCACAGATTCGCGTTGATCTCTGCCATGCATATGGCCCACATGTGACCATCACATCCAAGACAGGCCAGCAAAGGGCCATCACCATTGCTCTACTTTCCAGGTGGGGAACGCGGGGTTTGGGGAGGGGCCTAACTTAGGTGCCTGTAGAGAGGTAGAGGAAGTTGGAATGGGGCTCACCTGGAATGTTGGTGCCCTGGGCTTACATATATTGGGATGGGAACTGGTATCATTAGCTGTGATTAGCAGACACGTTAGCACATCACAGACGCATCCTCCCACGAGGAATATGCACTGTTACAGGAAGGCCCTGGTTCCTTCTGGAACAGTCTTCTTCATACCCACCAGCCTCTGTGGAAACGCTTCCCGCCACATGCTGGGGTCACTCTCCTCACTTTCTACTACATGGGGAGGTCCCACCCCAACATCTAAAACTCCTGTAGCCTTCTTTGGGGCCACAGGAACGGAAGTCAAGGAATGGAGGTCAACCCAGTGCCGCAGTGAGGCCCCATCACCCATCGGCTGATAAGGTAGAAGCTGGCTAGACAATGGGTCAGGCCAACCCATGCCTTAGGCAAGACCAGAGACCTGGACTTCTTCTCACCCAAGGGTGATGACGACAATGACACCCTCTTTTCAGATCTCCCAGAACCTCCACACTGGCTCAGTTCTATCTGAAGCAGTTCTACTACCGAATGCTGGGGTCCTGAGACCTCCCAGGCTGCCCTCCCAGGTATCCTGGCATTGGAAGAAGATGGTTCCTTTAAGGGATGATGCCTGCATGGTAGCTCAGAGACTGACAGGCCTAGAGGCCTTCCTAGCTTCAAGTGTCACTAAAGGAGACCCAACTTCCTGTTATCACAGCCAGCATTGAGGTCCTGGTGTGAATGCCCATCACTCTGTGGTTTGCTTGCTTGGGGGTGCTGAAACTCACCCATCTGCCCAGCCCTCTGCCAGGCATTCAGTCTCACTGGCCCTTACCTGCTTGACACAGGGCTTTACATGAGTTATCCCCCTGCCCCAAGCCACACACACACACACACACACACACACACACACACACACGCACAGCTTACCTCTGCACCCTCTCCCATTCTGCCTGGTGCAATGCAACCGATTCCCTGCAATGTCCCTGGTCAATAGTGCCCTGCAGTTGCCCAGGTCTGTTTCTCAGTCATTGCCCCTATTTCCTCCTCCACTTGCAACACTCTCTTTCCTGAAACCCTAAGAAACTCATCCCCAAAGCCTGGGAAGGCAGTTTAGAGGGTTTCATTTCCTGGCCAGGTGGCTGCAGTCCCAGCTCACCCTTGCTCTTCTCCACCCCTCTGCCAGCACTCTTTCTTGGACGGCACTCCATGACTGGCCTGATCACATGGGTGAAGGACATTGCAACTGCTGATTTTTCTTTCTTCGTCGTCCAACAAACTTTTCGGAGTACTATTGTGTGACATCATGCTGGGCAAATGATTTTGCTTGTCTAGAAGCAAATCTAGAAGGGAGGCAGTGATCTGACAGAAGGAAGCAAGTCCCCACCCGTGTATGTGTGTGTGTGTGTGTGTGTGTGTGTGTGTGTGTGTGTGTACACTCTTGTGTTGAGGACGTACCTCTGACGGCACATCTAAGAGTTGAGGAAGGTTCCTCAGAGGAAATGGAGTTTGGGTTGGGTTCTGTAGGCTCAATATAAGTTTTCCAGAAGAGGAAGGATGGAAGGGTGTTGTGGGCCAAGGAACAGCATGTATAAAGTCCTGGGGGCACGTGGGGAGCTGCCCAGGGAGCCCCATGCTTGGCTGTGATGCCCTCCCTCTCCTGGAGGGCAAGGAGCACCCATAGCCTGTGCAGGTGTGACTCAAACAGGAAGCAGGCACATTTGCTGTTCTAGGCTGATCAGACAGGTCGCAGCTGCTATCTGTTGCTATATGAAGGCGCCTGAAAGGTTCAGGGATGGAGTGCGAACCCCTAAAGCTGTCAATTTCAAGAGCCATTCAGTGCCCAGGACCACTCTTCTCTGTCTGGGCAGGATACCCACTGCGGGGCTCCAGTGGGAAACTTGGGCCTTGGAAAAGATGGGCTGGGAGAGCAAAGACCAGGGCTTCTTCCCAGGGTCAGCCCCTCCTTCTGTTTTCTGGGTAGCAGTGTGTGTGTTTTCCTTCTCTGAGCCCAAGCAATGAAGTCCCTTGTGAGCAAAGAGCAAAAATCAGAACAATGCTCCTGGGTCGTCCTTGTCTGCCCCCTGAGTCCTGTGGGCATTCTGAGTCCTTCCTTCAGACTCAAGCCCTATGTTCAAATTCAAGGGTAACAGGCCTCAGGCCATTGGTCACTTCTCTTCTTTACCTGCCTGCCCGGGGCACTGACTTAGAAAGCTTGTGGCTTAGAGAAGAGGCGGGTCCACACTTCTGCCCTGATTAACAAGGATGCTGGCAAGAAAGTCCTTCTGGACTCTGACCTCTGTGTCCCCAGCAGAAGAAAGCAGGCACCCCAGCCCACCTGCCTGTGCTCACTGCCTGTTCTTGTCCAGGATTCTACTCCAGGGGAGCAGCTTCCCTTGACCAGGCCTGGGGTCCAGGCTGTAGTGTCATGTCCCCAGACTGAGCCTCTAGGGATAAGCAGACAGCTGCTGTCCCTCTGTTGTGGGGGCCGCATTAAAGAGCCTTCCTACAGATAATTGGGTAACGTCCTGGTACATTGACGAGACCCACTTCCAGATGGCATGGAGGGACCACATCGAACAATCAGCCGGGGAGCTGACTCCACCTGCTATTTTTAGAAGGTGCCGCATCTGGAGGTGGGATCCCTTGGCTGGAGACGTCTGCACCAGGAGCTGAGGACTAATCTCACAGTTCGTGATAGGCTTGTCAAGATGTCCCACTGTGGCTTCCGCTCTCTAGATGACGAATCATTCTGGTGTCTCTGCACGGAGCCTGGCCTGAGAGCAGACTACAGATGTATCCCTGAACTGGTGCTCAGTGGAGCATAGGAAGGAAGAAAGTCCTGGCATTTTTGTTCTCCTTATTTTTGCCATCCTGCAGCCAGACTCCAGGGCTGGAGCTGGGCAATCTTGGTACATTGGCAAGGCGAGGGTGTCACTCTGGGTTTGTGGCTCTGTTTGCTGACAGTAAAGTTGACATGTTGTCCCAGGGTCACCAGACAGCAGACTGCAGACACACATGGGCATTGGAGACAGAGGGACACACATGGGCATTGGAGTCAGGCAGATGATGGGAACACAGACCCAGGCCAGCTGCTGTGGCTTCGCGTGAGTTAGGTTCCCCTGCCTCAGAGGGAGGGAGAGGGAGAAGCCTCAGAGGAGAGGAGCTACCCACACGATAGAGGAAAGCAGAAAGTCTCTGACCCTGAGTCTAGTGGACAACATGGTGTGTTCCTTTTATTAGTCTAGCTTTGTTCCCAAACCCCATGTCCCTCCATGGCTGCCAGCCTTTACGCCACATTATAACAATCTCTACCGGACTTTCTCAACCAAATTCCAGTGACTGTAAATGGACTCCAGCACTCTCGCTCATCTCCTGTCTTCACTGTCCTCCGGGAGATGGAATTCCAGGCTTTGGTAGGAAGGTTTTGCCTCTCCCCCTAGCTGCCTCTGCCTCTGGAGACACTATACCTGTTTCTGTTGATCTGATTGCATCCTATTCTCTGCCCAAGTCCCCTTGGTCACTTGGGTCCCTCCTGTCTCCATGAAGGTTGACTCTAGACCCACTTGCCCTTGCTCTTAGTTATCCCTCCACTCCATGAACCAGCAAGCCACAGGGTTTGCCTACTATTGGCTTCCTCCACAGCCCCTCTTCATGGCCTTGCTGATCCCTTCCCTGCAGTGGCCCAGCCTCTGGCCATGACTCAGCTCCAGGAGAAGGACTCTGTCTGCAACCACTCTGGTGCAGCTGGGCTTCGCTGGGAAGTTCCCGAGGTAGTCTGGTTCCTGCTTCCAACCTTCTGCATCCTCCGCATGGCGTTTCTATGCCCTTCCTCATGCCCACCTGTGTTCTCTGGTACAAATGATTAGTTCATCTAAACTTTAAATAACCCTTGGATTTTTCTTAAGATGAAGTCTCCCCTAAATTTCTTATTGAATATCTGGTCACAGCAACAAACAGTAACAAATACCATTTTATATCCGCTCTTGGATGGGGGCTTGGGCATTGCATCATCAGAGGGCAAGTCCGAAGATCAGGCACAGGCATTCACCCATCTCACCCCACAGTTGTGGACTGGAGTCTTAGAACTCTGGCCTTTGGCTCTATAATGCTCCCAGGAAGCAGGCCTATGTTCAAGAAACCCAGGAAGTGGGAATTTACTAACCTGAATCCCAGGAGAGTTCTTGCAGACAACAGTTAAAAATACCCAACAGCCTCTCCCATTTCCTCCAACACTGAACTAGATATGCACACATTGGGGAGAGCCCACAACCTCCCCTCAAGTCTCTCTCTCTCTCTCTGCCCTATTATGTGTTTACACCATCGCCAGTTGACAAGGTTGACATCGCATCTTTTAGACCTCACCATGACTAGAAGCAGTGCACAGCAAGGCAAGAGTCCTTCACAGCCTTGAATAAACCAATCCATCGGACCATTCGAGAGAAAATGCTTTGGGAGCAGGCCCCAAGAGAGAAGAAAGTGTGTGACTGATTCTAAAGTTCCATGTCCACTCCCTGCCTCTGGCCATGCCAAGGAGCAGAGGAGCAGAGAACTAGGGGCTCCTTTGGAGAGAGCCATGCACTAGCCCCGGGGCACTGAAGAATGCAAACAGAGGTGCTCTGACTTCTCACAGACAACATCTAGTTAGCATGAGAAGAATGCATGAACGAGGGCCAGCACACACCATGGGTCTGCTGTCCTGGAGACGGTCTCTGAGGAGAGCTGGGATTGAGACTCAGCTTGGCACAGCTTGCTTGAACTCTATCCTGTGTCTGTGCCTGTACCTGTATACTGATGCGTCTATTCATGTGTATGTGTACACTTGCATGTATATGTGTGTGTGTGGATTTGTACCTTGTATATGTATTGGAAGTACATGTAGGTCTTTGTATGTGTCTATGTCTATATGCATATGTATGTATGTACATGTGTATGTGATGGAGGAAGGTCATTGGTTAAGTAATAAAGAAACTGCTTGGCCTCATAGGTTAAAACATAGGTGGGAGGAGTAAACAGAACAGAATGCTGGGAGGAAGAGGAAGTGAACTCAGAGACGCCATGCTCCCCTCTCCCCGGGCAGATAGCTCTGCTCTCTGAGGCACACGCGATGAAGCTCTGACCCAGGATGGACGTAGGCTAGAATCTTTCCCGGTAAGACTGATGCTACACAGATTATTAGAAATGGGCTAGTCCAGGTGCAAGAGTTAGCCGAGAAGAGGATAGATATAATGGGCCAAGCAGTGTTTAAAAGAATACAATTTGTGTGTTGTTATTTTGGGGCATAAGCTAGCCAGGCGGCCAGGGTACTGGGGACGCAGCCCCGCCGCTCCTATTACAACATGTATGTATAAACCATGTTGAAAACATTTGTGAGTCTGTGTATACATGAACATGTATACACATACCTACATATATGTATATATTATCATGTGTGCACATGCCAGGAGTACATGAAAGTCTATATGTATGAAAGTAAGTATGGATATGGACACATGCATACACATGTGCATGCCGTGTCATGCTGGAAGTACGTGTGGGCATTCATGTGTATAAATGTGAGTGTGCATACGCATATCTGAGGAATGTGTGGATGTCCATCCATGTGTGCAGACGATTGAGAATATGTGTAGGTCTGTGTGCACATTTTGGGAGTAAACATGGATCTGGGTTTGTGTACATATGTGTGTAGATCCATACTTACCTGAATGTGTGCATGTGGATTTTCATTCACACACACACACACACACACACACACACACACACTAGAAGTAAGTGTGGATCTGTGTACACATTAGTGTATATACATATGCATACCTATGTGTGTGCATCTGGGTATATCTGCATGGGCACACATTGGAAGTATATGTTAGTCTGTGCACCTATGAGTATAAACATACCTGAATGTACATATGTAGGAAGGATGTGCATACTTGTAGGTATGTGTATACACACTGTGTATATACATGTGGCTCTATATATCTGAGTGTGTACATGCTAGAATACATGTATATCTGGGCGTGTGCACACATGGATGTATATAGTTTGGGTAATACCCACGTGGGTGAATACCCATGTGTTCACACTGGAAGTACATGTATAGGTACATTCACATACAATACCTGTGCATATATGTGTCTCTGTAGCTGCACACCTGTCTATGCACATGCTGGAAATATATGTGGGTCTGCATTCACATAAGTGTACATACATGATTTGTGTGCATGTGGCGGAGTGTATATATTCGTGTGTATATGCTGGAAGAACATGTGGGTCTGTATGAACACATGCGCATTTGTTTGTGCACCTGCCTGTTGTAATAGGTGCGGCGGAGCTGCATCCCCAGAACCCCGGCCGCACCCCGGCCGCCTCCGGCTAGCTTTACCCGAAATAATTACA